>NC_060892.1:15718989-15806489 GCF_014805685.1 Silurus meridionalis
ACAACCAAGTGTAATTACACGTTATTAGCTGCTTAGTGTTTTCAAAGCGGCTCCCATTGAGCTTATTATATTTATGTAATGAATTATGAAGAAAACACTCGGACTGCAAAATGCACAGGCAGACATTTTCTTAAAAATGTTTATATATATATATATATATATATATATATATATATATATATATATATATATATATATATAGGCATAGAGAATCAAAGATGACCATTTTCTCTGACTTTTTTATACATAAAATTGCTTTAATAGTATTCACTGATTTCTAATGTACTGTATCTTCTACAAAATGTGCATTAACATTGTCGATGCTTGTGTAGATTTTGTAGCTCTTTTTCTATATAAAATAAAAAAGCAATGTACCACAAGACTGCATGCACTTTCGAGTTATTTCTCTGTTATTGAATATAGTTTTTTACCGTTTTGAGCTACCTGAACTCAGCAGCTGTGTGTGTGTGTGTGTGTGTGTGTGTGTGTGTGTGTGTGTGTGTGTGTGTGTGTGTGTGTGTGTGTGTGTGCTGCATGCTACAGATACATAGCCAAAACCATGCATGAATTTCTTTCTCACATGCTGTATAAAATAAATTCATCGTCCTCGTGCAGGCACGCATGAATCAATCAGGCTCCTTTATGTCTATACTATAGACAGACTAGTGTAGCTTTTTGTGCAAAGAGAGAGAGAAAGAGAGAGAGAGGGAGAAAGAGAGAGAGGTATCTTGCATTATCACCGAGCATAAAACAAAAACGGCACAAAAATTAAATAAACCCCGCAAAAGTTATATTGGCAATTTGAATTAGAATTTCAGTGAGATTGTAAGTTTGTTAAGCAAATCAAGAGGATTTGCTTCGAGAAAAAGTATGTATGTATGTATGTATGTATGTATGTATGTATGTATGTATATATATATATATGTGGTGGTTGTTGGAAGGAAAAAGCTTAGGATTCAAGATATCTTGCACACGCACACGCGCGCGCGCACACACACACACACACACACACACACACATACAGAAAGAGAGACAGACTGAGATACTGAGTAACGCAAGAGGGATACGGGGTGCGTTAAAAAGTTCCTTCTTTCCAAGGTGGGTTGTTCATTAGTTAGGTTTTAGACTAAAATGTGTACAATGGCAATGCAATGCTGAGTTTCAGGCATTTAGCATGAACATAACCTCATATCTTACAAACAAAAATTGTAAATACACCTTATGCTGTTACAGTACTTTAAGTTAAAGTTATACACTTTTACCTGTTAGATTTGTCTAGAAACCTTAAATGCAATAGAATTTTATGTTTAATCCAAATAACTCCATACGAACGGATACGTTAAAAAATATATAGTTAAAATATTTAGTTGAAAAAACAAAACTATTATTTGAAATGTTTCAGGAAGGACGCAGTGCGCACCGGCGGCTCCGCTACAGGTTCCGCGTCTTTGCGCACCGCCTGTCGGGCCCTTACAGCGAAGTGAGCGCGGGCGTGTGTGTGTGTGTGTGTGTGTGTGCTAACATCGGACCTCTGAGCCTCCTAAAAAGCTCACTGGCTTTTGTCATGATAATTCTATTGTTGATTCGCTTTAAAGATTCAGTGCTCTCTCACTCTCTCTGCTCTTATATGCACACTTTCACTGCTAACAGCTTCAAGGGGCCCTAATCCTCCCAAAGACACCTAGCTTCCTTTAATCGATTCGAGACTAACATTTATTGGAAAATCCATCAACGATTTTTAGTTGCTTATTTAATCGCCTAACGCAGGACAAAAATAATAATAGACGACGAGAAGGGTTTGGTTTTGCGCAATACAAAACACTACACATTTTTTAAAAAAACAATTAGCAAACAAATATTTAAAAAGTCTAAGAGAAGTTTTTTGAAGTCGTATTAAAAATTCTGATGATTGTCGTATTATTCAATTAAACACAATAAGACGTTTTTATGTCAATAAAAGCAATCGACAAATCCCCATCGCATTGCGCGTCACACAAAAAAACAACAAACAGACAGATAGACAGAGAAAGAGAGAGAGAAAGAGAGAGAGATGGAATCAAAAGCAATATTTAGAAGCTGATAGTGCATGTCAGAAATCTTTTTATGGTGGCATTTGGAGCACGGCGCATTTATGCAAAGTAGCCTTTCTTTCATTTGTGTCTTGCCATGTCATGGCCAGCAGTCATACGTCACATCCTAAGGACGCCACATCTCCATATGAAACGCCCTACATTATGGACTTTGGGGTGATGCACGTGCTGAAGTGTTTGCACACACACACAAAAAACCCGGGCCCCTCCAGAACTAATACAATGACAAAAAAAATCTCAGCAGCCTCAGATGCTGCGTGTGTGTATGTGCGTGTGCGCGCGCACGCGTGCGCGTGTTTGTGTGTGGGCGCATGCATTTTAGTCATGTTCTATATCCTACCATGCCAGGCACCCAGGCTAGACCAATATATTTTATATTATGCGAAATAATACACTTTGCATGAAATTAGCATCAAACGCGTCATTTGCAAGGACAAGCTTGCTTATCAGATGGAGGAACCTGCATGCCAAATCCCAGCGTTGCAATCAAAACAGTCTGTACATATTCATGCAGAAGGAGATTTAAAAGAAAAAAAAAGTGATCTACATATTTTTACAGACAGACACACGGAGAAGGAGGGATCTCCTGAATGAATGGATGGATGGAAAATAAAGTGCTAGAGGAGTTGCAGGAGCAGGGAGATAATAAAGAGGCCGGGGGAATCGGACAGCAGAATCCGAGCTTCTCTGTCACTATGCAAAACACAGCCGACACTCAAATCATGAAACCATGTCAGCTCACACACATGATGTGTGTTTGGGAGAAATGGCTAGTCAGAAAAACAGGGTTTGCGCCCTAGAAATGTTCATTCAAGGTTATTTTTCTTTTGCTCTAAGGTGTCAGTTTGGCGCAAAAACACCAGAATTACGCATTGGCGCATCCTTTTGGTTCCTGTGCAGAAAGTAATACGTGGACCTTGTTTTTTTTTTTTTTTTTAAACCATGTTCATATTTTATATGCAAAAAAACGAGACATCTGCATCAAATCTATAATTTTATTATTATGATTATTGTTATGGTATTATTCTTAGAATTAGAAATTATTTTCGGCGTGCGTTAAACAACAATTTCCTTATACTAAATTAAGGTAAACGAGTGTGTGTGTGTGTGTGTGTGTGTGTGTGTGTGTGTGTGTGTGTGTTGGTTCTAGTCGTTCCTAACCTCCGCGCGTGCCAACCTCGGAGAACAAAATAACGCAACGGAAATGAGAAGAAAAAAAAATGCGTTTAAATAAAAATAAAAAAAATAAATAAAAATTCCAATAAATGCAAAGGTCTGCTGTGTAACAGTGCGAGAGTACAGTGGTCTATATACAGTGTGTACACTATGAAATAAGAAGTGTGTATGTAGTAACCTTGTGTTACTACTGAATTTGTCCATATAGTAGGCTATATATAAAAAAAAATAAGTAAGAAAACAAAGCTAACAACAATAAATATATAATATATGCACATATTCAAACTGGACTACTTATCTTAAAAAGAAATGTATAGGTTAAAAACAATATACAGACTCAAGGTGGAAAAGGTGATACAACGAAAAATGTAAACTGTCTTTTACTATTCATTTTAAGAGACAACATGAAATGGGAAGGAGATTCTGCGTGTTTATAAGATAAAGAATACATGTAAAAAATACCGAGCTTTTCATGCGCGCATTTTTATTCTGCTCTTGTGAGTGAAATGCATCAGCTTGGAGTGCAGGAAGGAGGAGAACAGTTAGTGTCCGTCAGTCTGCAGGGGCAGAACGCCTTTACCAGGTGCAATGGCAGCGCCCTCTTATGTTCACTCTGACCACAGGATGATGGACCTACACGGCCAGGGCTTGTGTCCTCCACCCTCGCAGCCTCTCACACAGCAGCCCAAAGCAGCACACTCACATTTCCATACACACAAACATGACGGAATGGAGTCAGATCCGAGTGAGAAAGAGACACAGGAGCTTTTCATTCAACCTGGAAGCGTGTTATAACAACAAATAAAATCTATCCTCCACTTCATCATCATCCTCATCACCCTCATCACCCTCATCATCATCATAGTGCGCTCTGATTAAACTCATCTCATATGTTCGCAACTTTTACACTTTTCCAAGCCCGACACTGGTTTCATCACAATAAAATGGTTTAGAAAAAGTCGACTCATTTTGGACATTTCTGCGTTTTCACCTTCACTTCCAAACACCGTGCTGTTATTTCCAAAAGCTTGAAAAGCACGGCCGTGTTTTTGATTCATTTTTATTTATTAATATTATTTCATTGATTAGAAAAAAAAGTGCAAATCGGAATAAAACATTGGTCATAATTCATAGCGCACATATGAAAGTATGCTAAATAATGGCGGGTTCGTGATGCGTAATTGTGGTGTTAAAAATAAATGAAAGATCATAATATTAGAAATGATAATCACCAACCTGATTGATAATCACCAACCTGATTCTCTTTCTATTGCAGCTCAAAAGCAACACTGTGCCAAAGGAAAATGCACAACAAACAAACAAACAAACAAACACACAAACAAACAATAATCGTTAGGTTTTAAAAACAGGTGTCGTTTAAAGAGTTTTGTTGTTGTCTCAGTTGTACCATCACACACACACACACACACACACACACACGCACACACACACACACTCTCTCTCTCTCTCTCTCTCTCTCTCTCTTAAATATTCTATACAATGCTCGCATTTTTACGCACTCAAATATGTTCCTCAAATCGTTGCCAACGATTGTTTTGTTGTTGTTAATAAATTGGTGTGTGTAAGGTGTTGTTGTTTTGTTGTGTGTAGGGGTGTTGAGTGTACTACCACGAATGTAAACCACAAATAAAAGTGTCTGTATGTTGTATGAAATGGCTACGCTGCAGCGAATCATGCTCATGACGCAATTATTTATTATTATTACCATATCTGATAATATATGAATCTTAAATCTGCTTGGTGTCACGTGTTCTGCGATTTCTCTCGCTATTTTTAAGTTTCGTTTTGGATCCGTTATATATTTATTAGTAATGAACCAAGAGTCACTATTCCACTTTAAAGAGAACGAATAAATAAAACCCGCTTAATTAATTGTAATGATAATTAATTAATTAACGGATTAATTAAAAAACCATTTATCCGACCTGTGGAATGTCGATATGCAGCTAATCCTAAAAAATTACACCAAATAGTTCAAATTAATTAAGAGGAATTAATTAACATATCCATAATTAACGCTCGCAAATAAAGTTGTTTTGCGCTTGTGATTTCTTCCAAAACCCGCCGGCGTCTACGCACAAATATTTCGTGCCAATTAATTATGCAAATAAGTGGGGGGTTTTTTTGCATATCATTTGCAATTAGAATACAAATAAAAAACAGTGCTGGGGTGGTATCAGGTAATGCATTCGTGTTTATCTTTGTTTCTGGGGGAAAATATTCGAATCTATAAAGAATGCAAAAAATGCGCAATGAAATGAAGGCACGCGCGTGTTTTAATTCCGAATTAAGAAACGTATAAAAATGCTTTTGAAACCCGAACATAAGATACAGCTGTGTACAGAGAATATCAGGGCAATGTGGAAAAAAGAAATGTTATATAATAGGTTTTTTATGTATAGAAAGTTCAGTTCAGTAATTCCGACGTTGTTGTTCCTCGGTATTTTTATTTATGTGCCAATATGTTTATTAATGATTTTGATTAAAACGATAAAAAGTGTTTTGTGTGTGAGTATTAAATTAGACAGACTGTCGGATAATTTTTAAGAGATTCTACATTTTTGTTAGTCTAATCGGTGTCTGGAAAATTGGCAGTCTCTCTCTCTCTCTCTCTCTCTCTCTCTCTCTCTCTCTCTCTCTGCGCTGGGCACTTGAGCCTGTCCTGTAGATCACTGTCCTGTCTGTCCTGTCACTCCCCTTCTACAATTGTCCAAATATTTTTGCCAATTCTGTATTCATGTATCATTTAAGAACGTACATATTCGAACTGGATCAGATCCACCACACTAAGCAATAACAAAACAAATAATAATAATAACAAAATCAACATCTATAGAGGGAAAAAAAGAGGCAGAATGAGAGAGAAGAGCAGCCTGGAGCAAAGAACATGGTGCTTCATCCTCATCGTTCATTTCAGCTTTGTTGTGCAGGTAAGATAACACACACACACACACACACACACACACACACACACACACACACACACACACACACACACAGAGAGAGAGCTTGGAGGAAATTTACACCAGGCATTCACAAACCCTGGGAAGAAATCGAATGTGTTTTGAACATAAATGTCCTTCATGTAAACTAAGCACAGGTAACAATAGATAAGGCGTAAAATAGGAACTGACTCCAAACGCAAATGTTTCCAAAACCCCCTGAACCTAAAATCCTGCACAAAAACAGCACTACAGCCGATTCATTACCAATCTCAGAATTACGCCAAAAAACGTCACACACGTCACACATTGGTCACATTAACACGCAACTGCACTAACATCTGGTCTAAGAATATTATAACTTTAGCTTAAGAGGGGCCTCTATTTATATATATATATATATATATATATATATATATATATATATATATATATATATATATATATATATATATAAATAATTTTTGTATCCACATTTTCAAGTGCAAGACATAATACAAAAAAAATAAGCGTCAAGAAAATGTAGAGAAAATCATTCAATTTCAATCATTCAAAATTCACTTCAATTTCTGAACACATCATAGCAGATCATAGTTAAAAGAATAGCTGAACATACATTCCTAGATAATTACGTTTTGAAATATTCTTGGTATAATAAGAGATTCGTTTATAAAGGCATATATATACACGTTCGCTATTTCATAATACTTCAACATGCATTGTAGCCCTATAAGGGACCACTGAAGCAACAAGGATGAGTACCTTTAGGTTTGGTAGCTTTATTTCTGTAAGTGTATAATTGAACAGTGTACAGTATCATCCACTGTAATATTATACAGCGTTATTGTATTTAATGTGCTATTTGTAGCTATGGACGTCATCGCATCACATCGCTTCACAGACAGTCTGGCGCAGACAAACTGGAACCGGATGGAAATGAGAGAGATGTATGTCCTACACATCATCCACACTGCCGCAACCCAATAAATAATGGCACCCCGACGCATGTACAAAAAAAAAAAAAAAACTATGATTGCGCGAGCAAAGGCGCAAGGCACGCTTAAAACCGGCCAGGGAGGTGTGTGTGTGTGTGTGTGTGTGTGTGTGTGTGTGTGTGTGTGTGGTTGAGGATCTGGCCGCAGAAACCGTCTCGTATCCCGCAGCAGGATGAGATGTGACAGGTGAAGCGGGATGTAAAGCCTCAGTCCGCAACACAGGCCTCCAGATGCCAAGCGCAACACAAACGCACACATTCCCTGACCCAAAATGTCACCAACAATTACAATAACTCTAAAAAAAAACAAAACAAAAATTGGTCTCCAGACTAGATAATTTTATATAATGTATATTATTATTATTATCATTATTAGTATTATTATTATTATTATTATTATTATTATTATTATAAATCTCTTAATTAATCTTTAATTGATATATGCACAATATTACAGACGATGCATATCATTCTTTTATGCAGAGAAAGTTCAAACGAATGTGTGGTTATGGGGGAAAAAATGCAACTCCAATATACATTATTGGATTTGCATTCTGCATATTGTAGAATATTAAATATACATAAAGAGCACACATCATCAAATATATCTATGCTCTATACTTTTTTAAATGTATGTATTTCTGAGAATGCAATTACTAGTTTCATTATTATCATTTACATTGAATTAAATATCTAATCATTTCCATAATGTAATAAAGTATTACATAAATGAATAAATAGAAAAGTGGTCCGACTATTTGATTCAGTACATGATACGACACAATAGATCACGATGAATGAATAATTAGCTATAATATTATGACTGGCTCAATTTTTGCAAACATAGTTTTTGATCATTTTTAAGCCTCAAGAAATAATTAAGAAACAATTATATGGGCTAATTTTACTACATACCAAAATATTAGTGTTTCATAATCAGAACTATTAGAGATGATTAAATGTTGTGTGATTGCTTTGTGGACGAGAGCAAATTATTTCCTCAAATCCTCCTTAAAAATCCAAGATGGCATTAAACACCTAAACTGTAGGCTCCAGATTGTAATCTGAGGTCAGAGCACATATTCCAGAGGAAATTACTGAGTATAAAGCTGCACAAGTGTGTGTGTGTGGGTGTGTGTGTGTGTGTGTTTGTGCCCAAACCCGCCCGAGCTTGAGAACGCACAGCACAGAGAGGTTGTGCTTATTACCACGCTGCAGTTACATGTCCACAGGGGTGAGTAACCCATTTTCGCGTCCTCCGCTGCTGATCGTGGAGTGCAGCCGGGGCCTGAGTGTGTCTCCCGGAGTGAGAGCGCCACACACGCCTGACGTACATGTGCTGTAATTGCTGGGGACTGCAGTGGCTGGAAGTGAGTTATGGGATGCTTAACCTCACATCTCTTCCTACCCCTGTGACCTCCAGGGCAGCATGGCAGGTGGGCTGGAAGAGAACTGAGGAACGGGAGGGAGAACTAGAATGGATGCAGAGAAGCAGGGTCAGAGTTAATCCAAGCCGGAGGCCTTGCTCGGGTACCTCTAAAAAGAGGGCTATTCAAAGAGGCCCCTCATCAGCAAGGTGTGAGATTGTTAGGGCAATTAACATGATCAGCATTTACCCTGGCACTATGTTAACACGGCAGGAGGGACAGCGGAAAAAAGAGAAGAGGCCTGGGTCTAACACTGATATACACATACATATGTGCACGCACACACACACACACACACACACACACACACACACACAGACACACACACACACAATTTGCTTGTAAATTTGTCTACTTATCAATCCTAGGCCCAAACCTCACCTTCACTTTCATCTTATGAAATCGTTTTCTTTCTTCTTTTTTTTTCTTTTTTTTTTTTTTTTTTTTTTACAGAAATATTACTCCTAGGGAGCAGCTGCGACGTTTCTGCAAGGTCACAATGTCAGATATTCCTATCTTTGGTCCTCACCTAGACACAAAAACACATCTGAATGCTCCAACACCTGAATGCACACAGCCAAATAAATGAAACTGATTGGTGTTTAGTAGTTCAGTAAATCAGTAGTTCAGATATTCAATGATTCAGTACTTCACATTGACAAGATGATCAGATGCATATGAATGCAAGAAAACAAACAAACGTATCAAAACTGGGAAAAATCAAAACCACCAGATATAATGCCACACCATCACAGCAAAAACACATTATAAACCCATAGCTATAGTAACTGAACGATAAAAAGCAACATCATGGTGTGTAAGAGTGCATAAAACCAGCCTGCCACCTTGGAGATCATTACTGAAAAAACGCAACACACAAAAAAATCATTACAGCAGTGTTTAGGCTATGCAAAAAAAAAAAAAACAGATACATAATGCATATAAGAAATGGTTTAATAAGGTGCACCAAAAAAAAAAAAAAAATGTTGCCTGACATGTGCAAATGCATTTTCAGGCAAAGCAAAAAAAAAAAAAAAAAAAAAAGGGAACGGGAGCATCTCATGACCAAGACCAAGGGAGATTTGCTTTTCACCATGTCTATTTAGAATTGTAAATCCAGCGTATAGGCGCTGCTGTCCAATTACATATATCTTTCATGTATGAAATCATGCATGGCTTTTTTTTCCGCCAGGCCAAAGAGGGCTGGCACAAAGGGAGCGACCCAGGCTGCAGCACAAAGTGCATCCCGTATGCAGAGCAGGGCCTGGTGTCAGAGCCCAGGGCTAGGAGCGCTATTCCATTAGCACTCACGGATGGTGTGAGGGAGGAATAGAAGGAAATAGAATGGGGGGGTTGGGGGTAAAAAAAAGGAAGGGAGTGGGCTACTTGTCCTCCTGATGGGGGCGTTCAGTGGACATGACTCCTGCAGCACTATTTCAGGCATATAGCTTTGTGCCAGGTGACCCTTTGGGTCCTGAGTCTCAGGTTGAACCTTTCCGAAAGCCTTTTGCTGACTATTTCCTTAATTAGCAGTGATGCATAGCATTTTGGGTTAATGCCTCAAAGGGCTTTCTTTTTTTTTTCTTCATGCTAAGCAGCAAAAAAAAAAAGCACACACACTCAGCCCTTAAAGACACACACGAGAGTTTGGCCCGTTAGCTTATTTATTTATTTGCTTTCTCTTTCGTTCACAAATGACGGCACCCCGCTGTGTATTTATAATTTGCGCTGACCTAAATTTGGTGAAATTACTTTGAACTTTTCCAACAAAAGGCCCGTGTGCTCGTTCCCTCTCTCTCCTCACGCTCACTGCCTGTTTTCTTTTCTATTCACTTAATTCTGTAAACACCATTTACTTTCGATTGGGATTACACAGGGAGCAAAGGATGGTATTATTCGCATGAGCTAATGAGCTAGCATGCTGACCGAGTCACCAAAAAATAGCATCTAATGTTAGCGCGCATTACCCAAAAACAAGCTAAGTGACGAGTTAAACACTTTCTGGGAAAACAATCAATGATGAAACGATGCTTGTTTACTTTCTAACAGCAAGTCATATATCATTATCATATATTAGCCAATGTCATGCTTTTTTATCCATTTGATGTTGTGGAACATCTGTTCATTTTTGTTACCAAGAAACCTTTGTCTTTAGAAAATGTTGGTCTTTTCCTGACACTAGAGAGTCCTGCAATTAAATAAAAAGAAAAATCCTCAGTATCTCAATGATTTTCTATGTTAAATAGAAACGGTTATGTATTAAAACATATTGCAGTCGCGCTACTGACACAGCAGAACATCTTGTGACCAATCAGATTCCAGAATTCAACACCCCTTCGGTAGAATATCCTACACCGTAACACTCTCATCTCAAGTGCACACACATTTCGAGTGCACATCTCCCAGGCATCACACACCGTCGCCGCTCTATCTTCACAGCCATCGCATGTCTCCGAAAGCAATCCGGCACGAGGGTCTAAAGCAGCCATACACAAGCTCACCAAACAACCCATTACACGTCGCTAATCTCAGTGGAGCAAACCGGGTACGAAGCCGGGAAGCTGGGAGCTTATCTGCAGCCTCTTCAGCAGGCCCAGCGTGCAGCCAGGCCATGCTGCGTGTCTCCTTCACAAACCCCCAGAGGAGCTCAAAAGCTCGGGGTGTGTAGCCAGCAGGGAGCAGAAATGATTTCACAGCCTTACCTGATGTGTTTTTTTTTTTTTGTTTTTTTTTGGTTTGATTCACTGCGGTTCGGAAGCTCCTCTCTGACTGCGATCTTCTTTTTCAAGTGTCCGTTTGAAGCGGGAGTCAGAAAGGTCACAACCCTCACAGTCACGGCAAAAGGTATTGGTTCAGGGGCCAGCCAAAGCTTTCACCACCGTTAAAGCTACAGTGTTTGTTTCAATGTTTCTATTGGTATATGCAGAAAATAAAGCTTTCGAGATCCAGTGCCTGGACACTTTAAGGAAGTCCCTGGGCAAGGGCTTGGAGTGAAGATGCTCCTACAATTCCAGGTATTTCCAGAGATTTTCACACCTATGAGGCCCAGTCACTGGGATTTTGGTTTTGGAGAATCCACAGTATGTGGAGAAAAAAAAGCTTTTCCACTCTTTGATAGCGCCACCTATAAAAGATAAAAACAAAACAGAAACAAAAGCAGACTGGTTAATGATGACTGAGACGAAGTCAAACCGTGTGCTTGTTTAAACACAAATGCATTTCGGATCTTGCACAAAAGTGTTTTTATACAAAGCAAGCAGAGATGAGAAGACCTAAATCCAATGTTATTTATGCGTTATAATAAGTGACCGCAGATTTGCTATTTTGCTTTCCCCGCTCGGAAAAAAAGGAGGAGGAAGAACACAATATGTCTTTTATCAAGCCTTTTGAATTCTCTAATAAGCTGTCTTAGTGAACGCAACATTAATATATAATTATTTCTATTACAGCTGCAGGACAAAACCCTATTTTCCAGATAACATCAGGCAATAAATGTATTGCTTTGAGTAATTTCTCTCCTTGTGCCATAGTGAGCTTAAAAAAATTTGAGAGAAATTTAATTTCCTCTATAACCAGAACAAGACATATTCCTGTAATAAGCCACATAATTGCGCCTTCTGCTGAAGATCTCTCATACACAACAACAAAGTCACTTAGACAATACATATTTATTCGCATGTCACTATCTACACTGAACGAGAGAGGGGAAAAAAAAGAGAAAGGGAAGAGTAAAAGGGACCCCGGATGCCACAAGGGGCTGCGGCAGAAAACCGAGTAAAAGCGTCTGTCACAGGCTGCGGCTCTGTCAGCTCGTGCCTGCGCCCCTGTTGGGGGAATACAGGACAGAGCAGAAAGATAGTCTGTGATTTCTGAACGCTCCCCCTGGAGCCCCTTCTATTTGGCAACATTTTTACGATTATTTTTACCTCTGTGGTTAGAACAGAGTTAAAGATGGTGTTTAATTGTTCCCAAGAGCTCTTATTAAGTTGCTGATGAGGGGCTCCAGGGAGAGGCACTTAAAACTAGCTACAAAAACAAGCAGCAGAGGAAAGCAAGCAGACAGTGAAGTGCAGGGAGGAATAGGATCTGAGGGAGTGCAGGGTGAGGGCAGGGAAAGCATGTGGGTTGTGTCTAACACTATGCCGTGGGAAAAGATTTCATACCATTCTGACACGCTGATGCTTTGTCATTACCGTAATATCATTTAATCAACTGCCCTTGGAATCAAAATGCATGGTTTTGTACCTGTCCATCAGTTTTCCTATCATCTGAAAAATGATAGAAAATAGAACTCGATCCCAGCTTGTAGTTAATGTGCACACCTGCAATACTTTTAGATAGCTAATCAAACTATTTCAGATATTTAACCTTGTTATGACCTTGAACCTGTTCGGATTAGTTTCACAATCTAATCGGTCAAAATCATTCTTGAAATATATTGTACTATTCAATCAAAATTCATCTAGAAAACCTAAAAGCTGTTGTGGAGAGTTGTATTTTATACTTCTCCATCTTCAGAAAAGCGATGAAAAATTGACACTTCTTATCTGTGACAATTTTTATGATCATCTTCTGCTTCTAATACCATATATGTCCCAATCCCAGAAGGCGGGTTTTGTACTGTGCTATCAGCTGGTTAGCAGCAAAAATAGATGGTCGTTATGTTTTTGCCTCGTCACACTTTCCCGTTTTGACCATAGCTTCACTGGAAAAAGTGGGAGTAGTCATTTTGAAGAGGGTATTAGGTTGTGGCTATGTGACAGCCACTTCTTGGTGGACTTGGTTTTTTCAACTTGGCTACTTAGAATATAGAAATTTCAGCAATTGGGTCAAATTTTGAATATCATAAAAGTCCCAAATTTGGCTGCTGGTAAGTAAATGAGTGAGATGAGTGATAAAATGATAAAAAATAAAAAAATTGTGCAATTATAATACTGAAACTCAAATCCCACTCACCTTGTGACAATTGTATGCGACAATTTCTGTTAATTAGCCATGTACGTTAGCTAGTTATTGAAAATTGAGTTCTTTGGGCTTTTATCCTAAGGATTACAGGATTGCTGCTATAAAAATTATATATATATATGTGTGTGTGTGTGTGTGTATATAATACATATTTATATATACTTTTCTACTGAATGTTTTACATGAGGATATAATAATACTAGTAGTAGTAATAATAATAATAATAATAATAATAATAATAATAATACAATAGTTATTCAAGCATTATTGAATTAGGGTATCAAGTAATTAGATTACGCTGGTCACAATTTATTCAATATTTAAGCAATACATCAGTACAAGCAAAGGCTCAATCAACAGCATCACTGTCCTGAGTGTAAGCGTTCAGCACTCCATCCCTCTTATCCCATCCCTCTTGCACACTGGGGCAGACGGAATGCCGTATTCAACGCCGAGGTTGGGATCAATATCCCAGCCTGGAATGCCATAGGGCTGCTGGCCATCCTTGACCTGGACTATTGATCAGCCATGCCTGATCTGCCAATAGCAATGTTCTGGAAGTGACACAGGGTCTGAGAGCAGACGGCCAGCAGATAGAGAGAAAAAAAAAGTGGGGAGTGAGGATGTATAATGCCAATAGCAACCCCACAGCACAGCGCAGATAAAAGTCAATCCCACTTAACCAAATCACTTACAACTAAATAGTTATCTAGTGGACGGAGGAATGTGCATGGGTATCAGGTGGTGGTATTGGTGGGGTGCCTGAGTGAAGCTGCTGTCCTTACTCTGTAGCAATCATGCACAGTATTGGTTATTAAACTGCACACACACAAGGTCTGTCACATACACACACCAATAATATTTAGGGGTTGTAGGGTTATTCAAGAGATACATTTACACAAATAATTGTTCCCTTGGAATGTCATGTGATTCACTATTTGGCTAAATTTACATAAATCTGTATTCCTGATATTTGAATTTCTGAGATTTGTATTTAAGTTTTGATAAAAAAGAAAAAAAAAAAAATATATATATATATATATATATATATATATATATATATATATATATATATATATATATATATATATATTTTTTTTTTTTCAAAAACCTTTTTTTTTTAACTTTCAAAATTTTGAATTATATGTTGTTTAATGGCCAATCAAACCAAAGAAAAATCCCTAGCGAATGTGTACATTTATTAAATGCACCACTGATTATTTGACATGTAAATAATTCAAATGTATATATTACATATTCAAATGTATTAGTCTTATTTCAAGCTCCATTTTCCAGTGATGTGTTGCAATGTGATTTCTGTGTCTTTTTTTTTATTTTTTTTTTTTGCGCCAGTGGTCTCCTTCCACACCCAGTATTCTTTAGCAAGTCATATTGCTGTTGTGTACATGTGACTGCCTGCTCATTGCCTTTCTCAGCCATGGGTCCTGTGTTTTGTTCATAATTTTTTCCCCCAGCACTGTATCTCTTTCCCTGTAATTACTGAGTGACAGAAAAGCAATACTAACCACTTCATAATGAAACAGGAAGAGTGACCGCTCTCTACTTCCTCTACTTATCAGGCCAGTCTGACCCAAACTGCCCAGGTCAGGGAAGGTCAATCACCCTTAGTGTATTCTATGTGTCTTATGCAGGGTCAGACTGCTTTCAGGTATTGATCAGCAGTCGTCTGGCTCGTTTAAGGCGCCAGGTCTTGGAGTACAGAACTCAGAGGCTTGTCAAGTAGCTGTAAAAGTAGCTGATGTTCATTGAAGAACTTTAACCTTGGTTACCAATTTGATAGAGAAAGAATAGAAACTTTAAATTGCCTAAAATGTTCCATATAACAATTGTGCTCCTGCAAGAACCACCCAAAACCCTTTAGAACATATGACATTTATACCGCATTTGCGAAAAAATCAATTCTGAACACCACAGTCCAGTTGTCATACAACATGCAACCAAAAGTATGTGGACACCTCCCCAGCATGTTCACACATGCTTGATAAACACTCCAGATCCATTCCAGATTTATGTCCCCTTTTGCCGCTATAATAAGGTCCACTATTCTGGCAAGGATTCCCAGTACATTGCCACTGATGATGGGTGAGGAGATCTGGGGTGTGGTTGGTTTTTCAGTTTATCCAAGTGGTCTTCAATGGTGTTGAGACCAGGGCTTCGTGTGGGACAATTGAGATATTCACCTCTGACCTTTGCAAATCATGTTTTCATGGAGCTCGCTTGGTGCACAGGGACATTTTCATGCTGAAACTGGTTTGGGCCTGTTAGTTCCAGTGAGGGGAAATTGTAATGCTACAGTGTACAAAGACACTATCATTTTATAGAATAGTGGCAACGCTTTGGAGAAGATCTACATCTGGGTATGATGTTCAAGTATATATAAATTAACTACGTATTTCACGTCCAAAAGTGACCATTTTGAAATCACTCTTCGACAAATTACCACCTGCTTCACAAACAGTGTACACAATCATGTGTTCATTATGTCCTAATCTTATAAAGTGCATTTCTTACAAACATGGATTTTACGACTCACCTTCTTTAACCTGTTGATTCTGTAGATTTGTACCTATGACCTGCGAATGTAATCATAAAATCTTTTCCCTATTCCAAAACTCTTATATACAATATTATTTATTGTATTTACCTTTCTATACCTGTATAATGTAATATGATTTATAATCCCACTAAGAAGAAGACAGATCCCCCCTTTAAGTAAGAAAGTCTTCCTTGTCCCGTCTCAAAGAGTTTTTCCTCTCTGCTGTCGCCTCCGGTTTGCTCATTAAGAAGCAAAATCTACTTCTTGATTTCTGTAAAGCAACTTTGTGACTGAGTCTACTCTTGTAAGAGCTAAACAACTGGAACTGAATGAGCCTCTAAATGGCACACTACTCATTGACTCAGTGAACAAATCGACTGATCGGCTACCTCAAATCTTCCCTGAAAAGCCACCAGGAAACTAATAAAATCCAACCGATTTTGCGTCATCAAAGACAATGATGTTCGCCAAAGCCCCTCAGTGTCACCATGTTTCCCTCTGAAACCTGTATAGTTAAAGAGGACATGGCGGTGATCAATATTTGTACAAGTCAGCATTAGTTACTCCCCAGGTCCCACAGGGTTAATCCATTTGCACAAGCAAGAAGCTGTCAGTCTGCGTACCGCGTTCGCGGCTCGACAGCTCACGACATATGGCAGGGTGGAGCACTTTAAACTGCGACTGTGTTTGAAATAGTGAAGCGCTTGTGTTAGCACACATCCCTCTACATTTAGAGTAGCACGGCATCAGATGCTCGTCAGATCTCCTTCATGCTCTCTCATATTAAATGACAATGAAGGCAGAGAAAACGGTGAAGCAGCACAGAACAGCAGCCCTCCTGTTTTCTGTTTTTATTAGGCTTTGTTCCTTTTAATCAAAAAAAGTGACTGGCAACGCTAACCCGTTTTTTAAGGATCTCAGATAAACAGCGACGATTGTGTCTTTAAATAATAAATGATACCTCGGCTTCACAGAGACACGTATATGAGGGGAAAAATAATTGAAGACAACAACGTCTTATAAGAGACCCAGTTTAGCGGCGCTGATTCAGAAACCTTTCAGACTTCAAAGTAGGAAAGATCTCTTAAAGAAAGGCATGCGCCTAGTTGCAATTTCCGTCTAATTAAGTGTACATGGTAGTGGCGACTTATATTCAAAGTGATTTGTTGCATAGACTTTTGGAATGAAATGCAATAAAAATGCACAAAGCAAGACAAAAGGTTTTGAATATTAATAAAGCAAGTTAATTTTTAGACGGACTCCTGAATGACCAGTAGCACCTCAACCTCAATTTATTTTGGGACAAGGATCACACAGTGGCGATGTGCTTGACTTTGTCGTGATTTCCCTATAAAAAGTAAGTACGCAAATAAATAAATAAAAGCAAGTACAGTCACTTCTTCAGGCTTTCTTGTTTGTCAAGTAAAAGCGGTTATGGAACGAATCAATCTGCACAACAAACATGAAAACAGTTCGAAAATAAGGCAGCAGAAGGAGAAATGGAACACAATTAAGTTTGGACACGTCGCTCATGATATTCTCTTGAAAGGGCATGTCACATGTCGGTTGCTGGATATCAACAGCAGTTTAAAGAAGCATCAGCGAGGCAGCATCCTCGGGTGGTGCTTATGTGGATGCTGCTGAGCTGATAGCTGAGAGAAGTCTATCTAAGCCTATCAGTGACATTCAAGTTTCGCTCTCCTGCTGCGCAGCCAGAATAAAGTGGCGTCAAACATGCAGAAATTTATGACACTATACGCGACCGTAAAGATTTTCAGGAGGGAAAATAACAGGGATCAGAAGGTGTGACTCACACTTGGTCAGCCTCATTACTTTTGCTCTGCACCGATGCGTCTCGATTGTGTTCGAAATATAATAAAAGCTTATGAAAAAGAATTAAATCCGAGATTATTTCCGAGGCTCATAAAACAGAAACTAGTTTCTGTATGGAAGGGATTTGAAGATTAACATATTACAGTAAAGCCATCCTTTCATATTTTGGGATGTAACTTATAAATGAACAATCCTGGATCATTTTAGACCTTATCACCTCAAACTCTTTCTTTGTCCTACAGTGCATGAGAATGACCTCCGGCTGCTGCTAGATTAGTATGAGAGAGAGAGAGAGAGAGAGAGAGAGAGAGAGAGAGAGAGAGAGAGAGAGAGAGAGAGCACATGTGATGACCAGGTGTCCAGCACAATGCCTTGACTGACCTGTGCTCTTCCATTTAATCGATTAGTAAATTTTTGAAATAGCAGCTCACCCAACAGCTAGTAAGATCTTGTTGATTACAAATGTGTAATCCTTTAATTTTATTAGCTCTCAAAGGTTTGATACAATAGGAATAAGTCAATCCAATGGTCAGAGTATTGAAAGTTTGACTGCTGAT
Organism: Silurus meridionalis; assembly: GCF_014805685.1. Lineage (NCBI taxonomy): Eukaryota > Metazoa > Chordata > Actinopteri > Siluriformes > Siluridae > Silurus > Silurus meridionalis. The sequence continues at coordinate 15,737,552 of NC_060892.1, forward strand.
GAATCCACAGTTATACAAAAAGTTAACTTGGGCAGGTGGGATTTCAATATCTTGCTCCCCTGTCAATCCGAGTGACTCGGAGTGAGTTTCTGTGATCACGTTCTTTCTCCCACATACGAGCAGTAGTTTGAAGAAGGAGTTTTGGCCCGGAGAAAGCAAGCTATAACCTCCACCTTTGTTGAAAGCTGCATGAGATCGAAAGGAGCTAGCTAGTTGTTTTAAAATGGCTCGAATGAGAGAAAAAGTAAGTAAAAACAAACAAACAAACACAACTAAGATGCAAATAAAAGACTTTGTACTTTGTTTTACCCAAATAAGTTCTCTTTTTTGGAACAGTTAACGCGTTTTCTCTTAGATTTCTTTAACCTTAAATTACATTACTTATATATTACAATATGAGCAGGAAAGGTAGCTGACACACCACTAAGAATAAGGTTATGTTGTCGTGCCCCCTGACTGCCTATGTTACCTGCTTTGTCTCCCAACTTTTTTTTTAGCTAAATAATTCATTGTCAGGTCCAAAAGTGTTATATAAAATTGTGTTCAAATTGAACACTTTAAAATTTGTGAATATTCTACACACCTTTTTGTTTTCTCTGAGGCACAATGATTAAACAAGGCAGATTTCATCCACTGAATGTAATTTGGCTAGCAAAAAAGGTATGCTCTCAGAAATTAACATATCAGACATAGAGTGTACCTTTGCCTTTGAGATATCGTTTGTGTGAATTCATTACCTGAAAATATTAAAATAGTTTAAATGTAATTTGCATATTCTACTTGAACCACTGATTCACCTTTAAACTAAAATCGAGCCTTGACCTTAAGCATAGGTACATTACGAAATATGGTACATACATGGTACAATTGCAGAGACAAGCAAATGTACAATCTGATACGTTTTTATTCTGAGAGAGAGAGTTTGAATGTTCCAGGATCTTTACTCTGGTTTTACTTAGGTTTGCATGGGTGTAAGGCACAAGGATTTAATATCATAAGGCAGGTATAAGGAGAGGCTCTGACCTTCAAAGAACCCGTGATCATTGCTCCTATGTCGTGTCTTCATTGGCAACTCAAAAAAAGTAAAGCACAACACAATATAACTTGCTGCCGAAACAGCAAGAAGCCACTTCTCTTCAACAACCAGGACACAGCTGCATCCAGGACCTTCTACCTGTCATTGTGTTGCTCTAGTGAAGTCTCCAACTCTGTGGTGAAATGTTTGAAGCTTTACTAACACATCACAGGCAAGAAGGAATCTGAAACCCTGCCAGCATTACAACGTTCTGTGAAATAGCCATACAGAGTGCATAGCCATTAAACCCACAATCTAACTGTGTGTGTGATCCCAACATCCCATGGTGTCTATGAATGCAATATTTAGACATGACTTTACAGGAAGCAGATTTATTCACTATTCCAAACATTCAGGAGCCAAAATTCATTGGGCTATTAGTTTGCGTACAGAGAACGCACTGTGGTGGTTTTATATGGAAAATGACGAGACGTTTTGGAAGTGAGCGTGAATCAATTCTCATACAATTAAAAAACATAATCACCATAACTATTTAATTGGATTACTGTGGTGATCATCAGCTTCCTCACAGCTACACATTAGTTATTACATTGATTTTTGTGGTTAGTTAAATTAAGCTTTTAGAACACAATGTAATACTGTGACTTATTTCATTAGATGAATATTCAGAGCTGCTATGATAAAATAACCAATGTTTCTGATGGCATTCCAATCAAATTGATGGCATTACCGCCTCTGACATCACAATTTTATTTGAACCTTACAACTTCTAAAGTGGGAAAGGTGACATTTTTGAGACCCTCAACCTTTTTGAAAAAACCCCACTGTTATAAAAATTATTATTAAAATATTATGAACATTAATAGTGTAAACTGTGCTGGGAAGCAAAAAAAAGCATTATTTTGAAAATAATTCAATCTAGAGTGACTTAAAAGTTAGCAAGTTCATCGTTCTGTGCTGTGGTTCTTTATTTAACGCTGTGTTTTTGTATGTTATTCTGCTTCCCCAGCTTTTGGCTAAAATAAATATTTCTGTGGTCTTGAGAATTAATCTCACGTCAGGACTGAGATTAGGTTGCTATTGTCCTCTGCAAACAGCAGAGAAGACACACCAGTTCCTGCATCTACAGATATCAGACAGACCCACTCCTCCATCTCTATCTTTCCTTCTCTCTTGCCTTGCCTGTCTCGCTTGTGGAAAAGAAGACGAGATGGGGGTTGGAAAGCATTGGAAAGCTCTTCACGATAGATTTGCACACCAATATTGCCCCTTAAGCCATGCCTCTTCCGCATAGCTCACAGTGTGCATTTTCAAGAGTTTATCAAAGAGTACAACACGGTTAGGCTTCTACCATTGTTATGTTACTGTGTTGACCTTTCCTGTTTCCATATTTGACAAAGCATCTTCCTTTGGGCTCTCTGTTCATCAGTCACTAGGACTAGCGGTGGTGTGCCATGCCTCAAAAAGACGAGACACTTCTCTGTTTCTGTCACTCTGGTACACAAGGAGAAACACAAACACAGTCTTTCAAGCAAGCTAGTGAGCGCACATAAGTACACAAGGAAAACACATATTTTGTCTGATACGAGAATACGCTCACAGCCATGCGAGAGGCTTTTTTTTTTACATCTCAACACACCCTCATGCAAACACCAACCTGCAAAGAGAAAAGCTTATCTTTCACATAATTTTTTCAACATACAGCACTAACATTTATATGATTATAAAAAAAAAAATCTAGTTGCCTAAATGCATATGCTATTAACTAAAATGTTCTGTTATGACACCACTATCCACAATCATACTGACAGAGACAAACAAACATATTCTTATGCTTGTCGAATTAAAAAAAAAAAAAAATATAAACCCAGAACTCATCCTTAGTTTTTTTAGACCTTCGTTTTAAACAGAACACAGAAAGCTGTTCATGAGCGTAGCAACATACCCATGAAAAATGTCTTTATGCTGGCCATGAGAACATTCCTCAGAAGTTTTGTCACAGTACTGACAGATCGGCCAGGAATACTGCGCACCTTTGTTTCCTAGTGCTTATTTACATGTGTGACTTGGAGGCCTGGTGAGTCACATGGATTAGCAAGTACCTGCATTCATATCCGTGGAAGCAGCTTCATTTTTTTTTTCTGGAAAAAGTAGCTTGATAAAGCAATCAAGATCTAAGCGCAATTCCTGAGCAATGATTCAAATGCTTGCTTTTAAAATGGTGGCTATTAATACTAAGATGCACTTATTTAAAACAACTCACAATATGACAACAATGGTCACCATATTGATAAATCAACTGCTGATAATCCAAGCCTGTCGCATTATACATTCTAAGGCCGCCTGGTGTCAAGTCAAGTCAAGTTTATTTCTATAGCACTTTTCACAACAGACATTGTCTCAAAGCAGCTTTACAGAAATCAACAGTCAAGGTGAACGGTGTGCATTTATCCCTGATGAGCAGCCGTGGCGACTGTGGCAAAGAAAACCTCCCTTAGATGTTTTGAGGAATAAACCTTGAGAGGAACCAGACTCAAAAGGGGAACCCATTCTCATTTGGGTGACATCAAGAGTGTGATAATAAATCTTTCAACAAAGGTGAAAGGTTTAAGACGTTAGACTACTGATCGCAAAGTCATGAATTCAAATCCCAGCAACACTCAACTGCTACTGATGGAACATTGAGCAAAGTCCTTGAATCTCAAATGCTAGTTTTATAAATGATATAATTGTATGACGCTCTGGATAAAGGACGTCTGCCAAATAGCATAAATGTAAATGGCACAGCTCAATGATTTTTTACCAATCGAGATTTTTTTAACACTTTGACGAAATGTTAATGAAACAAAATCCATTTATTTGTTACATGCCACATCATGTGTAATCAGACTTTTATGGTACATTTGTATATCATAGTAAATTAAATACCATTTAAACTCAAACAAACCTAAGGTTGAAAATAACCAGTAAATGTACAACATTTACTGATAATGTCCAAAATTGTAAACATGTTGAGGGAAAGTGTGTATCAATTTTGGGCACTAAATCTGATAGAAAATGAACCGTACTAAAGGGAAGGAAGAAAGAACAAAGCAAACAATAAAGGGTTAAACTGTCAGAACTCAGACCCTGTGCCTGAGCAGACACATATTGTGTATTCTACTCTATATTATTATTTTTATTACCATCATCTTATAAACTTATAAACTGAATTAGCTAATTTTCTTAACAAAACACAACAAAACAAAGATGGGTCCAGTACTGGGGTAAAACAAAAAAAAACATTTTTGTTCCTTAATTCTTTTTTATTTTTTTTATTATATACAATATATAAAAACTTGTCCCTAACACAAACCTATCCTTTTGTAACCTTATAAAAACTGATGTCATTCTTGTGAATCCATGTTGACTTCATCTAAAGTGCCACACTCATCTGTGCAAATGAGTGACGCATGGCTAATCAATGAGCTGGGTGTGAACACTAACATCCTCCCAGTCTGGATGGGGTTAATGGGAAATCAATGGACAGATATGGCTGTGAATGGACTGAGAGACAACTAGACATAGAAAGAGAGAGAGAGACAGAGAGACAGTAAGTGAGGAGACGGAGACCATGTATCGTGTGATATCTACAGAATTCCCAGATGTTATCTGTCACTCAGAAGATGACTCTGGTGGCCAGATGTTAGGCTTAAGCACATTCGTTCACAGAATGTTCATTGGTTGAGTATAGTGAAGTATTTACCTCTCGCTCTCAGCAACAATAAAAAAAGAGACACCAAGCTTTGAACCTTGTTGAGCCTTGATAATAGAATTACACCAACGCTGTTGTTTAGTCCCGTGCGATTTACAAAAAAAGCTGCAAGAACTAATGTTCTCTTCACAAACAATCAATCCCACACTTCCATTCTTGGGGACCGTCCTAAAGATGTGTTTTTTAGGGGTAGTCAAATATGAAGGTCCCAGGGTGAATAAATAATAAAAAATAAAACAAAATAGCAGAACGACATAATATATGAAAAAAGAGAGAAAAGAAAGAGATAGATGAAGGAATGAAATAAAGATAGTAGATAACATAAATCTAGCGTTCTCCCCATGTCTATAAAGGTTCCTCTTCTGGGTTTTCTCATTTCCTCCCAAAAACATGATTGACATGTTGACCCTAGGTCAGAATGAGTGTGTGAATAAGTCGGTGTGCAGGATGTATTCCTGCCTACCGTTCAGTATTCTCAGGACAAACACAGAATGGAAATTGTAATTTTCCATTCAGACTTGGGAAAGATTGCATAGTGATCATAGAGTGACTGAAGGAGAGCTAAAGCTGGAGCCTCATGAACACCATCACCCTGACACATATTTTAATACATCTGCTACGAGGAGTAACGATATTAATTCATGTATATTTGGCTAACAATTGCTGACAGGATCATGCACAAATAAGTAAATACACACACAAGCAAACGCGCGCGCACACACACGAGCTGAACACAATGCCTTTCATTTATGCAAATCTACTTTGAGGCGTGATTTTATGTTTTGCAAAAGTTAGCTGAAGTGATGAGTCTGAGACCCCCCCTTCCGTTTTGCATTTTCTCCAAAATGCATATTCTGTTTTTCTCTGATAAGTTGCGTTGTTTAAGAAGCATCCGTACTCATTCTGCAGCTTCCTTCAATAGAGGAACTTCATACCCATGGATTTACTAAACACAATTCCTCGTCTTGCATTTCCTAATCCCTCCTTTTCTTTTTCGCACAGATGAGAGATTTGCTGTTGAGACTCATTAAGATTAGAGCGCCGGAGTTATTTAAGAATGCAAAGTTCCTTCTGAGAGCATTCGTTCTTTCCAGAACAGATATAACACCGTGTCCTTTCAGAGCAGCACAGCAGCCGTATGGCCATGTGAGGTGTCAGTGATGGAGTGATAGTGTGTGTGTGTGTGTGTGTGTGTGTGTGTGTGTGTGTGTGTAATGACTTTTGCAGCAGCACATCATTAGAAAACACAGTCACTAATCTGGGTTTGACAGTGCGACACGAGTTACATGGCGAGAGAGAAAACAACAAGAGCAACAACACAACAGAATGCTTATGGGGTTTATGTGTACCAGTCTAATGATAAAGGATAGAAAGAACAAAAGAAAGAAGAAGGTGTTAATGAGATGGGTTTGGCTGTGAGACATTAAACATTGTTTTGTCTCTTTTACTGTGCTAAACTATGCTAAACTATGTTGTGTTGTGCTGTTTTGTTTTCTAAAATATCTTGTTCGTTGTTGGGTGTGTTGTGCTGTAGGCTGTACCGTGTTGTGTTGAGCTATTCGCTGTTATACTTTGCTGTGATGTGTTGTTTTTATATTGTATTGTTGTAATGTTTGAATTTGTGCTGTGTTGTGTGGTGCTGCGGTGTATTGTATTGTGCCATGTTATGCTGTGTTCAGTAGCTGTGAGAGAAAGATGCTCGGTTCAGTTCCGTTCAGTTCGGTTCGGTTTGGTTTGAGAGGCTGTGGCCCTCTGACTGGAGAAGTGAGAGGTCGCTGGAATGAAAAGCTCGAATGTTTTTTGGCAGAGGCTGCAGTCTTTAAGTTGAAGAGACAGGACATGTGGGAGGAAAAGGGATATTGGCAGCGATTGTAGAGGTCTTTAGACTAGGAAAGAGTCTTCTGGCGAGAAGCAGGCCACAGCCGAGGTCTCCAGGCTGTGTGATAATTTCTCAGTAAAGGAAACAGGGTTTTTCAGGGTCAGAAAGGAAATGTTTTTCCAGCTGGGTGTGCGGCACTCTCCGAGAGCATATGCATCGATTTGGCTAATAGGGGCTAATATCTTGGTTGGAATTAGCTGTTGTTTTTTCTCTTTTCTTGATGAAAGAGCTTACGATCTTTTGGCAGGAATAGCTAAAGTCATTAAACTGTGGAAAATATGTATTTTGGCGTCAGTGTTTTTGTCCTGACTTTTAATCGCCGAAGCTTTAGGTCTTCTTATAAAGTATGCGAAGGTCAAAAAGGTTCTTGTGCTAGTCTTTTGGTTGAAGCCAGGGTTGCAGCATTTGTTCGTAGCCTTTTGGTTGAGGGTAGGTGCCGTGTTTTGGCTCGGGGGTAGTAGTCCGTTGGCTGTGAGGGTCGGCAGGGATCAGTAGCAGCCTTTTTGGCTGCGGCGAGATTCAGATCCAAGAGCCGTTTGAACACACGGCCCTGTTCTCGGCACCTTTCCCAAACTTTCCCATTCCAAGTGTCGCAATCTGGTTCCATTTTGCAGCTGGCCTTGAGATTGAAACAGAGCCCTGTTTTCCCCCTCCCAAACCACATATTTAATCCCTACGCTTATGTCAAACTTAATTATGGGACCTTGTACAAAGGAATAACAAGTGTGCCTTGTAGGAGAAGGGGAAAGGAAACGAAAAAAAGGAGGGGAGAAATGAAAACGAGAAAGGTAAGGGAGTGGAGAGAGAGAGGGAGAATGGAAGACTAAAAGGAAGCACTGAAAATCACATTAAGATTTAAACAGGGAAGTGGGTGAGAGAGAAAAATGTACACTTCATTCCATAAAGTGCAGCTGACAAAGAAAACAGAGCAGAACGAATACTTTAACTGGAAATATATTCAAAATAAATTACATTTTTATTTTAAATCATTAAAGTTAATATGAACATTCTTTTAATTATTAAGACGAGGATAAGAATGAAAAAAAAAAACTGTTTAATGGCCCTGAACATCTCTACATTTTTCCACCATTTTGAGAAATTTGTATCATATTTTTCTGTTCAGAAAGAAAGAAAGAAAGAAAGAAAGAAAGAAAGAAAAAAGGAAGAAAGAAAAGGAATATGGATAATAAAGCAAAAGAGAAAAATAGGGTATAAACAGAGAATGACTAAATAAATAAATAAGTCAATCTAAAAAAAAAAGAATGATAGGTAAAAACAAAAATGAAGAAAGAGAAGGATAGGTTTTGAAAACTGTGAAGTAAATTTATTACGTTCTTTTAGGCTGTTAAGAATGTTGTCATCGTAACAGAGCTGTAGTGATGCGAAATTATGTGGATGATGTAGAAGATGTTCATATGATGTTTGTCTTTTATTCACACATGTTGCGGTCTGAGAGCTCCTTAAAACACAAAGAAGAGCCGCTGATGAGTTTCGGATGTTTACGACTTCATCTAAAATAAAAATCATTTGTGGTTACAGTGGCTTTTCTGCCCAACATCATGCCAGCAGCCCTGACAACATCCTGACGAACAATGCAATTGTCTGAGCGTCTGTGTATGTGATATTTTCTGTGTGTGTTTGTGTGTGTGTGTGATTTATTATGCAGAAGTAAAAAAAAAAGAAAATAAAAGAACAGCCGAGAAGAGCGATGTTTAGTCTGTCAGTTAAAAACTATTAATTCAGATTCCAAAAATGTGAGCTAAGCCTATCTCAGACGGGTCGAGGGAAACCGCTCTGTGAAGAACAAAACCTTTGAAAAGTCGAAATCAATTTTTTTCCTGGGTGGGTGCAGCGAAACAAAATGCTTTGTGCGAGCTTGGAGAAGTGGATTCTTTCCAGTTTGAAAAAGCACACTGCCTAAATCTGCAGCGTGCACACTGTTTCTTTCTTTCTTTTTAAAAAGAAAAGTGAGCATGGACTCTCTACTGAGGTGCAACAAAGAAGATGATTATGTGAAGAAATCACAGAGCATGTTTTAAGCCTGGAAGCCTCTTCCTTCTTCTAGCCTCCAATCTTTTCCTCACTCTCTGTGACCTGGCCATGATCTTCCCAGCGAGGGTCGAAGGGAGAGAGAGAGAGAAATTCCCATGCCACGGGCAGTGGGACTGGCGCACCACCCAGGGGTATTTATAGCTGTGTGGTTCCGAAGGGCTGGGAGTGAGGGCATGAATGTTCTCCTTCCTATTCCCCTAGTGCACACGCTAGGCCCCACACGGGTTAGTAAATAAATACCCAAACACTGGCACTACCTCATATACCAATGGAGTCCTTATGCAAGAACATTAAAGCTAAAGAATAGGGTATTTAATACTCTAAGAAAGAAAGAAAATATTATCCTAAATCATTCACAATATACAGTTTTTCTGTAAATGTTTAAAAAATAAATAAAATCCCTGTAAAGTTTTTTTGTACAGCTATGTTCCCATGTTGAGAAATGTTGTCCCATAGCTGTACAAAACATGTGGGGTGCAATGCAGTAAAACATGTTGGGAACAATGCAGTAAATAATAAACATTTATCAAACATTTAGTGCAGTGGTGTTTAAATGTTTGAAGAAAAACATGGAAGTTATTTTGACTTCTACACCAATAAACTACTTAATAATGTATAATGTTCATATTATTAGTGAGCATTAGAGCTGCCAGATGAGGCATTTGTTTTACAGCTTATGGCTCTGCATAGACACAACAAAAGCCCTTCCTCCATTTTACATTGTGCCATTTCTTCTGTCATAATTTACCAGTTTGTTTTTATTTGATCTGATTTTATACATTTGTGTTGGCTTGCTTTTGTTCTTTTATATAATCTTTAATTAATGCCAGTTATTTAAAGGAATGGCTTTAATAAAATGTTCTCAATGGTTCTCCTGAACCCTGACCTAGTGAACTAGCATAAGGATGTGTTTTTTTCATCGAGACTCCAATGCGCTTCTATAATTGGCTCTACATAAGGGCGTCTGTTAAATGCTGTAAATGCAATAAAAATAAACATTTTTAACTTAGCCATATATATTCCAGATATAGAGAGTAATAAAACACTGATCAAGGCAAGGTTTACATTAGTTAGTCGGCTTGTGCCTGAGTTTGCCCAAACACCAACAAGTTGTGCTAAACAACTTGAACATCTGTCCTTCGACTTTCATTATAAGTGAGTTTCAAGTAAACAGATCTGCTTGTTTCGGTAAAAAGGAAAACTTTTCTTGCATGCAGAAATACTCTACAGATTCAGTGAACAGACATTAGACTGAAAATGTAGCATTACTTGAACCTTTAAAGAGGAAAACTGAATAAAAACAAGTGAAAGATAAAATAAAGGCAATAGGAAGGGCTAAAATAGAAGACAACTTCACCAGATCTTTTGGTTCTCCTGGAAATGTGGGTCACCTGCAGGCTCTGGCCTCGACCACTGAATTCGACTCATCTTTAGCCAAACGTTCACTGTATTCTTTTGTATTCTTCCCCATGCATGGGAATTCCAGAGCAAAGTTATTACTATGATGAAAACAGACACTATAAATACCGAAAGATATGATGAATATAACAGCACAGAACACTGGCAGCCATAATTAGAACAGGAAAAAAAAGGAGAAGAGAGAAAATGGAGATTGGGGAGGAGAGAAAGAAAAATGAGGCAAAGTGAGTGAAGTTTGATCTGTTTTTGCGTCGGCAGAGGGTTTTTTTTAACCAGGCAGAAAGTTAAACAGGAGAAATGGAGTTTTGAGAGAGTCATTTGGGAGCATGCTGTAGAAATGCAAATCCTCCATTTCTCTCTCTCTCTCTCTCTCTCTCTCTCTCTCTCACTACTTTTCAGCTGGGCTACGGTCTCTAATTTCAAGTAAAAAGCATTTGGGAGTTGTAAAAAGTATTGAAAGCTGAGTACACTTGCGACATGACAATCTGCCAGTCCGACTGTATTCAACTACACTATCAGTAAGTCAAAAATGGTATCCTATTTACAAAATGTTGGGAGTTTTGCCATTTTTATTCTAGCTGTGCCTGAAACCATTGTGGAAATTATCCAGTGCTGAATAACCACAATGCACTGCAGTGTGTGAGCATCAAAATGGGCACTGCCAAGGGCCTGTGAAACAGAGCCAGAAGGTCTGTGACTTTTTCTTATTTTGTTAAAAAAATAAATCATAACCTATATGATCATTTATGTTATTATATTTAGAGGTCAAAGCACCAAAATGAACTCAGACCTAATGTGTTCTTTCGGTGAAACGTTCAAGAATAGAAAATATCTATGGCTCAAAAAATATTCTTCAAAATATTATAAAAGAAAGTTCATAAAATAAATTTGCCCTGAGGGGCCCTGTGGAATTTATTTGGCAGTTAAAGGGGTCCCTGTGTTCAAAAAAGTTTTACCCTAGAACACCAATAATACACTTGTAGCTTTGTAGGACTTTAGGGAGTAGGTAATATATAATTTTGCACACAAGGTTTACTATATGGACAAAAGTATTGGCACACCTGACTTTTCCAGCCATATAAACCTCTTCCCCAAACTGTTACTACAAAGTTTGAGGCACACAATTATACCAGATTGCTTTAAAGACAAAAACATGAAGCATGAAATTGCCGATCTGCACAAAGGAAGTTCCATGAAGATATGAGTTGGCATGGGAGATCTTGAGTGGTCTACTATTGAGCTCAACCTCAACCCTACTAAACATCTTTGTAATGTATCAGATCTCTGACTGCACCCCAGGCCTCCTGTCCCTACATCAGTTCCTTTTTTATTTGTAGCTGAATGAGCACAAATCTAAACAGCCACACTCCAAAATCAAGTAGAACATTTTCCCAGAAATGTGGAGGTTATTATAATGGCAAATGAAGGCTGAATGTGGAATGGGATGTTCAAAAAGCACATGTGAATCTCATGGTCAGGTGTCCACAAACATTTTGTCCATATAGTGTACATTAAAGTCTCACTAATGCTAAGAATTGCAGATTCATAATGTTTTGCGTTAGTGGATTATTTGTATCTTAATTTTTATGGGGTTTTTTTGTAATGTAATCACTTACAGACAAGTTCATGTGATGAAATGGAGTTAAAGTTATTACCCCAAAATGTATTAATACCAGCAGTCCCCAACGCTTTCCTTCCTTTTGTACCACAACAGATTACAAATGTTCTATTTCTTAAAAAATAGCACAAACTTTTTTATTAATTTGCAGATTTATGCTTGTTTTGCCTCAACCTGCCTTACTTTTTTCTTTTTCGAATACAAGAAAATACACAGCTTGTCTTGTGACTAAGAAATCATTAACTGCACTCTCTTGAATTTACAGCTTGTTATAAAGTGCTAATACTGGAGGCTTCTTTTATACTTGTGACCTAATTCACTCTTCACTCCACAAAACTTCACCGTATGAATGATTAGATGTTTTTCTTTGTTAGAATAGAAACGATGCATTGCCTTCATGCTAATGCATTTACAATGCAGTTCCAGTTGCTGTTAATGAAAACAAATCACCTTGTTGCCAATCAGAATCGAGAATCCAACAGCGAAATGGTATTTATATAACTGATGCCAAAATGTTAGTGCGAAGCCGTGACAACCGTATTTGGAAGCATGTCAGCTTTTTTAATGGCCACTTGGCACAACAACCAAAAAGTTCTAAGAAAAGGTTTTGCACAAGAGGCTGCAAATTTGTTCCTGAAGAAAGCTTGTATTCTTCTCTTGCTCAGTCCCCTCCTGTGTACTAATGTCACTGTGTTGCTGTTGTTCCCCTCTTTATATTTTATTCCAGCCCTGGGACAGTCTGTCTCTCTTTTGGGCTGTCTATCCCTCACTTTCTATCTGGTCGTATTGCGTCACAAGTATTCCACAGTCCCTGGCCTCTGCTTTTTCATGCTTGTGGGAAAATAGCAGTTCATGTTTCCTAAGATGCTTCACACATTCCTCACTCTATCTACAGTTCAAATAGGTCTAACAAGTATGGGCAGAAATACAGTGCACAGAACAGGGCGGGAGTTTTTTAGGTTTACCTATTCAGCTTAATAGGGCACAAGATGGGAAAAATAATGCGTTACAGTTTTTCCTCTCTATGTGTACAGGGGTTGCCAAAAAAGGACCTTTCACATTTGTCGAGTTTGTTTAATACTCTCTGAGGTTGGCATAATCAATAAATCCAGGGGTCTAACATGCCAAAACCAGTGGAGCAAATTATGCACAAAGTTAAGCAAGAGCAAAAACTTGCTGTTAATAACACGAGCAGTTACTTCAATGTTCACAACAGCAAAAAAATAAATAAAAAATAAAAGAATACTGGAAAACACAAATTGCAATTGCAGATGGTCTGTTCAAAGCTTTGACCTCACTGAAAACTGAAGTGCAATTTGATGAGACAAATACGAGAGAGAATTTCAAGGTCAAAGTTAGAAGGCACAGTTTCAAAGGAGAAAAAAATGGAAGGAAAAAAAAGAGAACTTCTCAGCAGGGTCAGAAAATCTGGCGCTGACATCTTGCATCAATAAATCAGCAAGTTCTCTGGGTCCTGCTGCATGCCACACTGTCTGCTCCATACTGCTTACGTTACATTCCCACACTGCCATCAACCACACACACACACACACACACACACACACACACACACACACACACATACACACACTAATGTATGTATTATCAAGCAATGTTATGATTTATTATTCATTTATTATAATGCTTACTGAATCAAAATTAACCTTCCAATAAAGGGCACATGATTCTACTGATATGCACAAGCAGCCCAAGTAGTATTAGAGTGCCAAATTGGAGTAGCAAAAATGTGGACACTCAATAGGTCAAGGTCAAGGAGCACTCAAGATCTTCCACTGTATCCCATGTAAACCATATCTCCATGAATCTCGCTTTGTGCATGGGGTATTGCCATGTTGGAACAGGTTTGGGCCCCCCTATTCAAGTGAAAAGAAAATACAATGCCACTAGAAACCTTCTACAAGTGTGTGCTTCCAACTATGTCGAAAACAAACAAAACAAAAAAATAAATAAATAAATATATATATATATATATATATATATATATATATATATATATATATATATATATATATATATATATATATATATATACAGTACAGACCAAAGGTTTGGACACACCTTCTCATTCAAAGAGTTTTCTTTATTTTCATGACTATGAAAATTGTAGATTCACACTGAAGGCATCAAAACTATGAATTAACACGTGGAATTATATACATAACAAAAAAGTGTGAAACAACTGAAAATATGTCATATTGTAGGTTCTTCAAAGTAGCCGTCTTTTGCTTAGATTACTGCTTTCACACTCTTGGCATTCTCTTGATGCCTACTTTATATATATATGGCTGGAAAAAACAGGTGTCCTAATAATTTTGTTCATGCCAAGTTCTTAATTACTATATACATTGTACAACAACTCACTTTAGTTCCTATGTTCCTATTCATTATGTGTATGTATGTGTTACACAAACACATACATACATACACATAATGAATAGGAACAATGTATATAGTAATTAAGAAGCAATACATATTACACACACACACATACATACATACACATAATGAATAGGAACAATGTATATAGTAATTAAGAAGCAATACATATTACACACACACACATACATACATACACATAATGAATAGGAACAATGTATATAGTAATTAAGAAGCCATACATAGTAAACATATATAATGACTACAAGCCCTCAATGGTGAGTGTATATAGTAAATAACAAGCCGTAAGTATTGCTTGCATGTAGGAGGCCTTAATTAGAGAGTGTATATTTTCAATAAGAAGCAAAAACAGTGAATATGGAGACATTTAGAATGCTAATTTAAATATATAGGTACTACTTAAATAAAGATATATAAAACATTATTAATATCAGCACCAAGAAAACATTTACTTGCATAAATTAATAATTAAAAAAAGTAAACATGAAACAGGAAACTCTATGATAAAATTAATTAGGTGCCGGAAAACAGGATAACTCTGCTATGAATTGTCTGCAGAAAAGCTGCTCTTGTTCACCTGTTTCGCTGTTTCGGTAAAAGAACCAGGAAGAATTCAGAACAGGTAATTAGTCTTAGTGCAGATCATGCCGGAATGGATACAATGGTAAACTGTTAAATCATTTTTGGTTTGTTACCATGTCAATGCACTATTTTCATTCCAAGGATTGTCTAGGAAAAATATCTATGTAAAAAGTCTCTGAGGGGGAAACTGGTGGTGGGCAACCTCAACCTCATCCTTACAGCTGGGTGAGAACCATTACCACAGCTAAGTGCCACAAATTCAGCATTTTGCAAGCTCTGTTCCTTCTAAATCTTTAATGGCTGGAGGTCGAGTTGGGCCAATTAGAAATATCAAGCAGAACATTTCAAGGCTGGCACCCCAAGCTTCGGCCGGCCAAAAGATGTAAGAAGTAAAAGAAAAGTCATCAAATTAGTGACTGGAATTACTAATGAGTGGGTTTGGGTCTGGAAGTGTGCATGTGCTTGAGTGAGTGTGTCATGCATCTCTGGACTGTGTGCTGCTTAGCCTAAGGCAATATGCTAAGTCCCCGCACACATAATCATTTACCCCCCGTCATCACTGCAATTGAAATCAGGAGGTTTGGAGGGAGCCACATTGAGATTCAACACACAAGAAACATTATTTCATTACATACATTATGCATTCGGCATGAAAGAGAGAGCGTGCTAGTGCGGCTTGTGTGCGAATGTTTGTGTGGGTGTGGGAGAGAGCCAGGATCTTCATGTACAGCCAATATTTTGGAAACCATGTGGCATTGCAAGACGACTTTTTTTTTTTTTGCCGAAGGAAAATAAAGAGAGAGAGAGAGAGAGAGAGAGAGAGAGAGAGAGAGAGAGAGAGAGAGAGATATGCTGTGGAAATATATTCAGCTCATCTGGAATGCGTACTGAAATAGAGACGTGTAGGCTTATTACAGTACAATGCTAAATGGAAATGGAATAAAGACAGTCAGTCACACTGATAGGAAATAGGAATAGGAAAGTAAAGCCTTTATATGACATGGGGTTTTAAGAAGATGATGATGGGTTTGTAATAACATGGAATCTTATTCGTACGGTCAAATCTGATGTTAAAAGTATATGCAAATTCCACAATCTGTGTCCATAATAATCACTTCAGTCAAATCTGTACAGCCATGTTTACACATTAATGTGTATGCAGGAGGTTGCAAAGCCTTTTTCACTAGTTGACCAGTCAGCTAATTGTCTGTTCCACAGCTAAAGCAAAAACTGGACAAAAACTGAAAAGACTTCAATGTTTCTAGGCTAATATATTTGTGCATGAAAATCTCAAATTACACTTGGATTAAAAGCTATAGCCAAGCAACGAATTACATTTCCAGCTCTGATGCAAATAAACGATAAACTGTTAACGATTAAAGCAAATATCGAAACAATAAAGGTGTGCATCATATTATTACCTATTTAAGGAGCACTCATTTCATAAAATGCATGAGCTAGGAGCTTAGCTAAAATCGTTGCTCCTAAAAGTGTTGATTCTATGAATGAAATCGCTTTAAGGACTATAATGACGGAAGCTTTGCTCTTATATGACTTTCGTAAAAAGAAATCGAATATGGCTGCACTCCAAGTGGTCTTTCTTTGCAATAATAGCCTACATGATTTTTCATGAAGTTGGCATTTCAAGACATTTGCACTACTTTAAGAGCCAAAACTATCTCTTATGTAATCTGATATAGCGGTTTAGTAATGTAGGCATACAAATATTAACAATAACATCCTCAGGGGATTTTCATATTTGGCTTTGAGATCATATTTTATCACTCAATCTCAAATCCAAGCTAAAGCACAGAAACACTAAAGACAGGCAACTTGTGAGATGTTTTTGTTTGCTCTTGGCTATATATTGTATCTGTAGCTGCTCAACAGTTAGTCTTATTAATGTAGAAATGAAATCGTAATTTCTTGCTCATGCAAGAATCGGAAACCCAGATAGACCCATCTCTTACCAGATGTCAGCTGAGTAACTGTCCTGTTTTACTATGTAAAGCTTTCTTTAAAAAGCATTTCCTGCCTCCTTCCTTTTCCAGAGTTGTTAATTAGCTGAATTAGAGAACAACATGGCTCTTTGTGATCTCTGAACTGGAATCAATTTATAAAAGAAACCATTTCACCTCGGATTGAGTCACTCACAGTCTGCGTTCTGGTATGCTGACCTTTATCAGGCTGGGTAGAGCGGGTATCCAGCTGATGGCCTGCCGTAATGAAAACTCTTGACGTCAGACTCCAAAAATGCTGACTGACTTACAGCTGAACCCTTTTTCTCTTTGTGTGACGAACATGGAATACCTGACTAATTCTGAATCATTCAATTAGCCCTCAATTTATGTTCCCATTCTGACCCAAAGCCTCATTATCCTCCGTTGCACACATTTACCTCCCTGTAAATTGCGCTTGATAGAAAAGCCAAATAGTAAAAAGCAAAGCCAGAGACATTCCAGTCACACAAACCAGCTGATCATCGCCAGCCAAGGATCAGAAAGATTAGAAGAGAGAAATGAGAGCAAATAAAGAGTATTAGAGAGCAATATATAAAGCTAGGGGCCAAAAGCAGGAGATTATCATACATCCTGAGCGTCGCTGAGTCTCTAATAAAGTGAGCGACCGGTAAAGAGGCGCCTCCGCAAGTTCAGCTGATTCCTCTGGCCTTTTATACAGGCTTGTTGGCAGCAGCAGGAATGCACTCCGGCCTGACCCCGGGGCACTCATCCAATCAGTTCGCTATCTCCTGAAAGGCCCTCCATAATAGTGACATTTTTCCACCTCGTCAATAAGTGCTGAAAGACACCCTCCACCTGCTACTTGACCATTTAACTTCTTCCTGAAAAGCCTCTTTCTTTCTCTTTTTCTTTCTTTCTTCTTCCGTCTAGTTCTCGACTGAAATCGATAAAAGTGGAGCGAGGAATAAGGCCGGAGCAGGAGCTGTATTAACCAGAGAGCCTGGCACAGACTCGGCACGGATAAGAGTGGTTCAGGACCCTCAGCATCTCAGGAATAAGTGTGTAGGAGCCCTGCGCTTGCTTCTTAAATGCGGTGCATATTACATGAGTTGAGCATCACTGACGTAGGTTATGGTCTGAAGCACGTATGTGAGGAGTATAGTAACAGCGCGGATTCAAGAAAGGGTGAGTAGGCGTGTACTATATTTATTTATTTTTTGTTGCTGGAGTTTTGTAATAAATAATTCAATTCTTTTTTTTCTTTTTTTTTTCCTGAAATTAGATGTATTATTCCCTCATGTTGCCATTATTTGGCTATGGCTCGTGTTTTGTTAGTCACAAAATGCTGTGTAGATCACTGCTACGTACAAGTAGTATACTAATGCTAGTTTAGTATAGTGATACAATATTTCCTAGAAAGTATAATCATATACATGGCTGTAATTTTAATAATATTTTTTATTATTATTAATAAATTATAATTAACTGTAAGTTTTTTTTCCACAACACCTATGTAGGTTATGAATCTAAGAGGAAAAGCTTATTGTCTGGTCTAAAATAAATGAAATATACAATTGGTCTCATGCTGTTGAAATAATCAGCAACAACATGGTGGGATGAAGCAGTATTTCCTTTTTCAAGCTGGTTATCCTCCTATAAAAGAATGCTAGGGATTATATTTTATATATAAAATATACAGCAAACACATTTTTCTCTTTGTCTCGCATGCAGTACATAAAAATGCACAAAAAAAGAAACTAAGAAACCGCGAAACTCCTCTTGAAAAGAGGAAAAGTCCTGACACTGGAGACTCCTTTCAAAAAATATTAAATTGACATCCCCTTACTGAAAACATTAGCATATCAATGATTACACATTGATTACTTAAATGATGGTGTGAGTGTGTTTGTGTGCTGCATCTGCCAGACAAGTCCCCAGAGTTGTTACTAGAGTAATGATACCGTTATAGGAAAAGTGTGTGAAGTGTAATTGTACTACTGTCAAAACTGCTGTAATAGATAATGAATCAATGAACCACAAATTGAACAGTGTGACAGCAACTCGAGACGTTGATGTCCCACAAGCCATACAAGCCAGTTTAAGCTAAAAACATGGAGTGGGTACATCTCTGACATGCTGCTAAATAAACATCTAAGACTAGCCGCATGCACCTATACAGTATGTCTCCATTTTGTTTTTCCAGATAAGCACTTGGCCATCATGTGTTTGCCCGTAGCGTTCACACCTCATCACTTGTGCTCGGTGATTGGCAATAATGGCAGGAGTGTGAGAACAAAATGTCTTCCGAGGGCTGAGGAGGGGGAGAGGACTAGTGCAGCACATTCAGCAAGTTAGGTTGCGGCGCTTGCTGAAATGCGCGCTACGCCGTTTTCGTTTAGATCCACCGGCTGAGCTCAAATTGATTTCTGTGTGAGCCGTGTCTGTCTAGCACTCTGACAGAATAAACAAAATGGCCTCTTATGCAAGCTCTGTTCTGGGAGGAGCGAGGAGGGAATAAAGGAAATTATAGGACAGAGAGAATCATTCATTGCAACAACAGACAAACTGATTCATAGATCACAGTATACAGCAGATCAGTCTCCTCAAATTCAACCGATTTCTCTGGCTTTTTAGGCTAAAAGAAGGCTAAAGAGTCATTCATTAAACAAAACGTGACCACAGTGTTATTAGTTGGCTACATACTTTCCTAGTCTTTCCAAGAACTTCAACTCTCCAGTCCTGAGAGATCTGGATATTGCTAAGTCAGCATGTAAGTCTCTGAGCTACTGGTTGAAGGTTGTCTGTCCTTTTATGCCCTTGGCTCTCTTTGGCATCCTTTGACCTTTTGCTATGCATGTTACTTTGGATAAAAGCATTAGCCAAATAAGTAAATGTAAATCAGATAGTTTGCTTAGTTAAAATGACATTGAAAATGAGACTGTCTGAACTTATGAACTTGTAATTTTGGAGGAAAAGGCTCCAGGTTTTTTTGCTGGGAGACCACTTTTGCCATATGACATCAGAGTTTGAAAATCTCACACATTTATGAAAACATGGTGAATCAACACTCTGGTGAAGGTGGTCTACCAACATGACCTTTCCATCCTGTGCTATCATAGCTGCTCATAACAAGCAGGATTTTTCAGCAGTCACATCCTTTGAGGGAACAAGGTCATACATTTGGCTCACAGTTCCTTACAACTCTGGCAGAACCCACACTGTACTAGAGCTTGATAAGGACTGATCTAGAGATGAGGTGGTCAGTGTAAAGAATGGCAAGAAATAGCTAGACATAACAGAGTACTGATAACCACGTTACATCTCTCGGATATGATTGTTTATACACATCGTGTATCTTTGGGCTGTGGATGAAGTAACACACCTGATTGCTTCTGTGTTATGACTCAGGTTATTCGTTGTGATTTGAGCCACCTGCTGTGAACTTTGAGGAATGTGTTGTGCTGCTCATTTTCTTGAGGTAAACTGGAAGTGAGACCTGACTACAAAAGTCATGGTAATTCTTTCCCAACAATAACTATTTTGGGGTCAATGTCAAACTTTCTACATTTTTGTATCGCTGTGTTTTCATTTTTCTGATTAAAACTGCACATATATGCTTTAGCAGATTATTTTCACTTTACACTGTTAGGTTCACGTGTGTAAGAAAGTAAGTGCAAGAACAAAAAATGGTCTAGAACATATATAGAATCCTTTCTATTCTCTATAGAGAAGTACCATTTGCTTATAAGCACCAGTTCCCAGGCACCAGAGGAAGAGCCAGGGGAAATGTAAACAGGCCTGTTGGGTTTTGGGGAGCTCCAGAGGGCCACAGAGGGCAGCGACGATGCCATGCAACAGCGGTGTGTGTTGCATTGTGTGCAGCAAGTGATAGCAGGCAGGAGGATGCGACATGACAGCGGCTCATTAAGAACCTGGCACTGCCTGCCGCTTTGCTAATTTATGCAAATTAGGATTGTAGGCTCGTGGGAAGACTGGAGTAGATGGGGAGGAGGGTGCATGGTGTCACAGTTTGGCTGGTAGCCAAAAAGCGAGGGCTGAAAATGGTTAAACCACAGACGTCGTGGCGCAACGGCGCCGATTTGTTGGGCAGGGAAGTTCGTCAGAGTGACTCGGGAGATGGAAGCCATGCCGGCACAATACTTACAGCCTGGCAAGGCGGGCACATGGGCAGCCAATCAGGAACGCGATGTCTCCTCAAACCCGGCTGAATGGCATCGGCCCTCCCCTCGCTCGGCTCGCTCTCCCATTTTTCCCCCACTGCCACAGCTCCGCAGCTGCCCGGGATGGTTTTATAAACATTTTGCCAGCAGATCAATAGCCATATTGATCAACCATTGTGAGAGTGATCTGTCTAAAACCCCCAGCAGCCTGCAGCTCCAAGAGAGGGAGGAGCAAAAGAGAGAGAGAGGCTGCAGAGAGGATGAAGAAAGGAAAAGAGTCAGAGAGAGCAAGAGAGAGAGAGAGAGAGAGAGAGAGAGAGAGAGAGAGAGAGGAAAAGAGAGAGAGAGAGAGAAGCTGTAGCCACAGATAGAGAAAGAGGTAGTGGGGAGAGAAGGGGAGAGCCAGATGGAAATAGAGAGCTGAAGGTGAGCAAGTGGACGGCGAGGAACGGGAGCGGCGGCAGAAACCGCATTCGCGCCGAAACACATTCTAATCGCTTTCTCGTTAAGCAAGCAGAGGGAGGGGCGGCTAATGAGTTCGCTGTAAGTATGAGAGGTAATTGATGGAGGAGAGAGAGAGAGAGAGAGAGAGAGAGAGAGAGAGAGAGAGAGAGAGTCAGAATGGGCAAGAGAGCTAATATCTGAGCTAATGGAGATGAACGTGGGTCTGGCCTGGTAAGTTAATGTGCATGTGTGTGCATGTACATAACGTGTGTATGCGTATGTATGTGAATGGGGGAGGTGCAGGTGACTAACATGCACCGCTGAGAGGAGATGGTGCGGCGCGATTAATTCTGATTGCTTTGTAATTATAATTATAATCTATTCTCTCCAGGAAAATGCCAACGGTTGGTCGAAACAAAGCCTCGTTCGGGAAAAATGTCATACAGCGATGTCTTGTGGATGCGAAGGCCCTGAAAGAGAATTCATTCAACGGAATTCAATGGAATTTGGACACATGTTAGAAAATTAGGACTATTGTCTTGTGGATGTACTAACATGGGATTTTGTACAATTTACCTGAGGATCACAGTGGATAAAAAAGATGGATATTAATATGAAACCAATGGACATAACAAGACCTCAGGTGAAGGAATTTATTCGAATGGAGCCCTCTAGCTGTGTTTGGATTTTTGGGACAAATTCCCAAAGAAGGGATCATTTGGATATGATGGTTACATGAAAACAGGAGTTGCACAAAATGATAGATCTCTTGATTAGGGAGATCCAGACTGGCATGCCACTCTTGCCCTCACATGGCTGAGGTGTGTGTGTGTGTGTGTGTGTGTGTGTGTGTGTGTGTGTGAGTGTTTGTGGGGTGGGGGGGTGTTTGTCATGCCAGCGAGCCCATGGGAGGGCCGTATTGATCCAGCTCTTGGAGTAGTCCTGCTTCATCACGAGTTCATGTCTGGACATTACATAGACAATTGATACGAGACTTGGACATAATCTGATTGGCGAATAAATGAAATTCTGAAGACTTATGGAAAGTAGTGTGGCCTATGAGACAACATACACACACAATTATACACATACACCCACACACATATACACACACAGACTAAACTGTGCATTGTTTTATATATAAAAAAACAGATATACAGAAAACACATCAGGCTGAAACATATTTGAGAAGATGACTACAATGTTATTATTACAACGTATTAAGACTGCAGATCAGACTCAGCCAACTCCTCAGAGCATATACTACACAAATTTAACTTAATAATAACCAGTGCTATATCACTGACTATTAGCTACTATGGTTGGGTATTTATAACTTGTAGTATTTATTCTAACACACAAAAACGAGTTTATCTGAGATTTGCGTTTCGCACAGTTGACTTGACACATCATTAACGTTGCTGTTAAAACGATCCACGGCAGATTTAGCATCTAAGGGCTGAATAATGAGCACGGGGGAAATCAATGAATTGTTTCATAAACCTTAACTAGTCAATAAATTAAGGCAATTAGTACGAACAAAAAGCAGAAGGAAACGCAAGGCTCCCCTGAGACACGAACGGGTGCATGCTTTGAAAGGCAACGGGCATTAGCAGGCTGAGGTTGTGCCACGATTATGTAGAAGAAAAAAGACGAGGAAAGAAAGACAGAAAAAGCAAATTATGAATCACAGGAAGGGAAGAGAAATGAAGATTATAGGTGTTTGTGTGTATTATTAGGAGTGATAAAACAATGTATGACTGCTTTGGGAAAAGGTCCACGGGTAAAAACGCTACACAAATAAAATCGGAATGTATTCGTTACACGTCCCGAAAACGAAATTTAAATCAAAGAAACCTTTCATCTAATAACTAATCACCTAGCTTACTAAACAAATGGTAATAAATTAATAAACAGCAAATCAATAAATGTTTTTTAGGCAATCATAAATTGTAAAGTAAATTCCTCTAAATCTGTAGAATCTCATCTTATTTCCAAGTTACACCTAGAGGTTTGAACTTGTGTTAGAGAGTTGCATATTTGAAACATGTGGACAACTGGACTGAGTTGGACAGAGTCTGGCAAAATCTTCTCTTGTATCATTTTAACTTGAACTTAAAACAAATTTCCTATAGCAGTACTCCTAATAGCAGTGCAGCTACAAATCAATCTAGTACATGATCCTTCTTTTTTAACACTGTTATTATCCAAAAAAAAAAAAGTTTTTATTTAGGTGTTTATTTCATATTTACACAAGGATGTCCATGTCAACACTTTCAGAGAAAAAACAATAACTATTCCAAATTCTTTACAACGAAAATCCTTTTTTTTGGCGATCTCTTGTTCACATGGTGAGCAACACTGTATTTTTTTCCATCTTATTAAGTTCAAGAGAGAGGAATAGTAAGAAGTGGTGAAGGACCAAACTGGTGTTTATAGATGCTACAACATAAGTGACAACAACATCAGGAATTGACTTTTTTTATGGACAATCTACAACATTAATTGTGGCTATAAATGGTGAAAACATACAACGTGCCTTACTTGAATACATTTAAAATATATAGCGTTTTTGACAAATTGTTCTGGTATAAGAGGAAAAAAAAATTCTGGGGTGTAACTCATGTCAACACCAAATGACCTGTTGTTGACGATTTTCCAATTACTGCACGTTTTGGAGTGTTTCATTTTTCATTCATTTCATTTTCAGTGCATATTTCAGAATTTGATCAAAGTTGGAAACAAGTATCCCTGGTCTGCACAGAAACAGAAAGTGTGTCTTTGTGTCAGTTTACATACCGGCAGGCCACAAGACAGCTGAAGGTCCACGGTGCTGAAGTGTCTTCTCTCTCGAATCCAGTCCTGGAAGAGAGAGAGAGAGAGAGAGAGAGAGAGAGAGAGAGAGAGAGAGAGAGAGAGAGAGATAGTCATGTCAGTTTCACACACTTTTATAATATATGAATGACTGAGACCTCTGTTGAGCTGCATAGTGTGACATATCGCCTACATAGCCCCTTCATATCTTTAATCCTTTCTAAAGAATTTCCAAAAATGTCAACTGTCATAAAGACTTTGGCATTAAGTTTGTTATACAATTTTCAGGTGTTTTGATAATGCACTCATAATCATCAGAGTGACATAGTCTAGCTGGCTATGATTATTCAAAGAGTATATGAATCCTTATGACATGTTATAACTATGTTACAGCTATGCTGTAGTATAATGCCCTTATATGCCTTCACATAAAGTAAGGTAGGTTGTAAAGTAAATATTTTGATTATTAAAGATCATTAGCTATTAAGATCAATGCTGTGATATTGACATAACAGAGTTAGGTGTCTATATTTTTGTGCTCATGATTTAGTTATTTAGATCTTTGTTGCATATTACATTGTCACAACAACCTTATTTTTGTTATTAATGTTTTTGTTTTAATCACATATCGACACAATATGCTCTATAAAATCACTGCTAAGACACTTCTATGATATGTATATTTTTCTGTTTTTTTAAGTAGTGTTTTTTATTTGACAGGTTATAAGATTGTTATGAATTATGAATATATGATATACTTAAAACTAGTTTTATTTTACTGTTAGTTATTATATTATAACACAGCCCAGTGTCACCTTGTGAATCAGGTGTAATGTCATCTGATTCGGGATAAAACTGGTTAAAGTATTCTTTATGAGAACTTCTGGAATAAGGTTTATAAATGTTGTGTCGGTTGATGTCAGGCATCATGATGGGCTTGCATCTGTGTTATGAAGCCTTAATGAACATTGTCCTTCATGAAATCCTTCATTCGTTTTCACATTGCATGACTCATAATATTGTGTTCTTTTACTAAAATTTGTAGGCACTTCGGTAATGTTGGATGTGTTCTGCAATGACGCAACATTTGCGTGTCACCGTGCTTGCTTTTGGCCCCGTGCCAGGGCCCTGAGCCAGTTTTTTCTCACCCCCCCTTTTTGTTGCCCTCAGGCCATATGCTTGGAGTTATTGTTTTCACTGCCACACAATTAGCAGCACTACAGATTTATTTAGTCCTGCTCTAATGCGCCGTAATTACCTCCAGGCCTCAAACAAGTCCCGCCCCCCTTTCTCCTTCCCTTGTACACATGTTCAAATGCACTCTCTCACTCGATGCCAGTCGCAGGCCAGCGTGATTCAGCAGAAGCAAAGTGCCAGTACAGAAATGGATGGAGGGAACAGGGAGGGAGGAGAATGACTAGAGGTGCAGGCTTTTGTGGATCAGCACATTTTAAGAGATCTTCAGGGGCCTGTTGGCTGAGTGGCTCGTTCGTATGGGGAGGAAAAGGGCAAACGCAGGGCTGTTACACTTTTATAGAAATGCTTTGTGGGAAAAACACCCCTGACACACACCTCAGCGCTGCAACCTTGTTTGTCATCGGGCTCAGGGGGACGCGCCGGACCCTCGCCTGACGGTGAGCAATGACCTGAGAGGGTGGCTGTTAGAGACACACAGCAACCCTGGCTCTGTTAATACTGTAGTGCACGCTGGGAAATGGTGTCATGTTTGTTGCACAATGTCCTGCTAGCATGCACAGAATTAAATATGCAAACAAATAGACCCGATACACATCAAAAATGCTGTATTTTTGTTTCTAATTTCAGTTTTCCATCCACGGTGGGTATACTTCCATTTTTTTGCAATCCAAATTAATTTGATTTGAATGCAGACTCAAAAAGCACTATTTATATGTGTCTTTAATATTGCAAGTTGTTTCAAATATCCATGTCCATGTATTACATATATTCTGACTTTACCAAACCTATAAACCACTGCACTGTGCATATATACATGGTATCTTTTTTAAAGATGATTCAGAAATTAATCTGATTTAAGCCTTTACATAGCAAATGTTTTCATATTTACCAGATCATCTTAGAATCACTTAAAATCCGATTGAAATTTCATTCTGATGGTGTTTATATAAAGCGTTTCAGTCCAATTGCACTATTAGGGTTAGGGTTAGGATTGGGGTGAGGGTGAGGTATGATGTAAACATACCTAGTTAAATGCAACAATGGCAGAAAAGGCATTCAGGCATCTGCACAGGGTGTCTGACCAATGACCTTTCTGTCATTTCAATTTGAAAACAATCCTTATTCAAATCCTAACCCTAAAATGTCCTTCAATTTATCCTATCCCTCTCTCTAGCCAAACCCCTATTATAACTCTAATCTAACCCTGTCCCGATTCCTATTCTATCCATATTCCTAACATATTCTATCATCATCACTGCTCTAACATGAAATACATTTTTCACAAGAAATTCAAATTTCATAATGCAGAAAACAGCATCACGATTGGTTTCTCCATGTCAGGTTGTCTTGTGGAGATCACAACATTAAAAGAAATGCATGTCTTCAGATGGAGTGGATTTTAGGGGTCGAAACAGCAAAAAAGATTTAGAAGAACATTGTCAAATCCATTCATACAAATGGGACATGATCATAAGGAAAATTATTATCTCTAATTTAATTATTATATATTATGTATTATTACATAAATACTATGCAAGACATACATACTTTATCATAGCAATGATTTTTTTTAAATAAAAAATGTAACAATTATGCTGATATACAAAATGACAACTTTTGTGATTCTAGTTTTGTATTGTTTTTTGTTTTGTTTTATAGTTTTCTATCGTTTTTTTCAGTGTTTTTTTCCCCACTATTGGTTGAACCCAATCTAAAAACACTGCAGCACAAAAATGAGCTAAGCATCACATTGAACTCTACAACTGCCAACTGCCAGGGTGAGGTATGATGAAATTTATTTTGGCCTTTTAGTATGTTCGATGTATTTATGAAGAAAACCAAAGATTTAGCAGAAACAGCTCTCTGGCTGGATACCGACATATTTTCCTTCCAGTCTTTCAAAAAAAAGTTCTGTCTAATTTATGGCTTGAAAAATGTGGAGATGAAGAAACCATGAAGTTGAGCAAATGTTACAGAAGGTTCTGGTTTTGCTTGTGATGATGCCATTTGTTATGCACTCTGCATGCTAATACAAAGGTTTCATCATGTTTTACCACAGCTCTGTAGATTGCTCTTGATTCCAATTGGTCAAAAGCTATCGATTTGTTTTCTATAACAGCAGCTCTCACAATAGAGGAAATGGATTAACATTAATATGTTATTGTTTCTATATTACCAGCTCAGGATGTGCACAGCAGATCCACAAATCTACAAAAGCAGGTGTAAAAACAATCGTGTCATTATTGTGGTGGAAACGTTTTCTTTACGAAAATGTTTATGGAACAATAACATTGAAAGAAGTTTCCAGTGTCAGTGCTTTTAAAGATTTACATATATAGCTATAACTTCTTTTCAGGCTATGGAAATAAAAACAGAGACTGGTAGGGAATGACTTACAGCTGCTTTAATGTAAATGATAATTCACTATGTGGATGTTCAACAGCAGTACACAGCAATAAATGGATCAAATGTACAACACGTACTTTTAATCAATATAAAGTTGTAATTATTGTTCTAATCAATCAGCAGCCGCTGCATCACTGATTATTTTTCTGATAGCATGATGCAGTATGTTTTATCATTTATTATCCTTCTCCTCATCATGATCAACAATTTCTTTTTACATAACAGTAAGGATTTTAGTAACCTAATGTTGTTGAAAAAATCTGTTTCTTTTTTTTAATGAATACAAATAATAAATAAATAAAGCCTGATAACGAACCTTGCCCCTAACCCTATCCATAACTGGAAAAAAAAGAATAAACGTGACTATTATATGAAATGTCACTATTACAGTTCTGAGCATTAAAATGTTTTTGGATTTCCTTTTGCCCTTGGTTTATTATTATGGCATTTAATATTTAGTGTAACAAAATAAATAAATAAACAAATAAATTAAAATAAAAAAATGAAAAAAGCTCAAGGTCAAAGGCAAGTTCAGGAGCATGTGCATATCACATTAATATTCATCTAACAGCTCCATCAATCTGTTTCATTCAGACTCAGCAGAAGGAGGAGGAGGAGGAGGAGGAGGAGGAGGAGGAGGCAAGGTAAAGGGTCAAAAGGGACAAAGGAAACATGAATATAAAAAATTTGTAAAATTTGGAGGGTTTTTTTGTACCACGGTTTAAGGTAAAAAAAGGCGTTTTTTACTTTACTCACTACTGTAACATAAAACTGAATTAGATTTTGTGATCTGTCCATGCTGTCATTTGATATTCAT
Source organism: Silurus meridionalis (assembly GCF_014805685.1). Classification (NCBI taxonomy): domain Eukaryota; kingdom Metazoa; phylum Chordata; class Actinopteri; order Siluriformes; family Siluridae; genus Silurus; species Silurus meridionalis. The sequence continues at coordinate 15,766,130 of NC_060892.1, forward strand.
AAGCAATTACAAAAACTGGAATATTCTTCGCCTGCACTGAGAGTGAGAGAAGCCTGGCATTGAGGAGAATCAAATTAAACCAGCGCCTCAATTTTATCTCCGAGGCACGGGCTCCGTCTCTCCCCCCCAGCCAATCACGAGCCCCTGAGTTCACCTTTGACCTGTTTCATCGCAATATGACTGCCATTATGCTGCCGAAAATTAGAAGCGTCCCACTATTGTCTGGCCTCGGGAAGGGGACGGAGGTTATTTAAAGATAAATGCTTCAGTGTCCATGCGGAGAACAGCAATCAGCCTCGAAACAAGAATCCAACTGAGACACTCGTGTGTGTGTGTGTGTGTGTGTGTGTGTGTCTGGTTATAGAGCATGCCCTTCTATTTAAAACTACACACTTTACACTTATCACCCTAAAGATTATTCATTTATTGTGCAGGTTTTTATTTTTTTATACAACAAAACATGTTTGCAACTACTGAAGAACTCTTTTTAAAGGTGTTAGCTAGTGATTATAGTCAATAAGTAATACAAAAAATACACAAATATAAAATTAAAAAGACAAAATGACAACTGGAGAAAGCTGCAAATATCTTTAAATAGAGAAGAAAAAAAATCCATTTTATTTTAATTACATGAGGCCACATCTTTTGCAAAGTTGTGAGTGACAGCTAGATTTTGTTCGATTTGTCTGAGAACATGAGAAAAGGTCCCACCCACAAACTTTGCAAAGTGACATTTTTTAATTAATATGTAAAAACATCCATAAAGACAAAGTATAATGTAAAAAAAATACTGTGTAAAATACTATGTAAAATATTATAGTATTAATTACAAATACATAGAAAAAATAAGAGCAATACAGCAAATATATACTTGAAAAGCATATATATATATATATATATATATATATATATATATATATATATATATATATATATATATATATATATATAGGCCAGGTGTACGCCATAAATAGAGATATATAACATCAGTACTTTGTTTATTATAATGCATGCACTGTTCTAGTGAGAGAGTGAGAGAGCGAGAGAGAGAGAGCACAGGACACTAGCTGCTTTAAATACTATATTTTCATGATTGCTTCTTTCTCCCCATTTCCTGTCCATTGTGCACTGGGATTGCATTGTGTGCGGTGTCTCCTCTGGGGTGGGGGTTCGGGGGTTCGGTGCCCCGAAAAAGGCCACCCCTCTGGGAGATAGGAGCTGGGAGCGGCCCCCATCTTTTATTAATCAGGGGACCCCACGCCACTCTCCACGCTTATCACTTTTAACAGCTAGCCTCGGATGGAGATGGGGCACGGACTGCAACGAAGGGAGGGAGGAATGGAGGAAAGGAGGGAGGGGTGCATCTCTATTCCACCTCGCTAGCAGAGCAGACCATCAATGCGTGTATGTGTGTACGGGTTTATGTGTGTATGTGTGTGTGTATGGATGTATGGGGGGGCAGAGCTATCAAAAGTCCCCTCGTCACAAAGCTTTCGGCCTGAATCACAATACAGCAAATTACCTTCTGCTGACAAGAAAAAATGAGAGAGGCCCCCGTATGGAAAAAAAAAGCAGCAGGATTGTCAAGAAGAGGTGACACATTGATTGCTTAGTATGCGCATCCTGCAAGCTGGCCGCTGTTCTTGTCTTCCTCCTCTATATATATGTAGAAGAGGAGCAGGCCAGCACACAACGTGAAAGAAAAGATGAGAAATTGAAATGCCACGTTTTATTGGGGGGCCTCCGTCTCAAGCCAGGCACGTGCATGTGCACAAACACACATATACACACACACACACACACACACACACACACACACACACAAACACAAACACACAATAACACATTCACTGCTGTATTCATATCTATCTGGAGTGTTTCTGTTTACATCTGCATTTGCTAAATATATTTAGATACAATGCAAAAGCATTGGAAACCATAAATGTATAATTCCCTTTCTTCCAATAATATTGCAAATACACAAATTTGTTTACTTTTCCGTCTGAACATCTGTGAGTTTAAAAAAAAACATTGTTATGTGCTTTAAGACAAGTTGTAGCCAAAAACACACAGTTACAGTTTAAAATTAAACAAATCTAATCCCTATTATACCTATTGTAATATCTGATACAACTGGCTGCAAACTTCTGTTGCTGAGGTTTAAAAAACAAGTCATGGTGTAAAATACCAGCGAGTCATATAGCCCAAAGTACCTCCAATCTGGTACTAAGATCTTTTTAATACCTAAAACAACCATCTACAAACCTGTGTTGAGATGTATGAATTAGACATGTGATGGTGGTGTAACTACAAGTCACGTTATAGTTAATGTTACTATAAAATGCCAATGGATCCTATAGCAAAATGTGAAGAATCCAATCTAATACTGATACTAAAAATGACATCCACCATAACACACGATACAAGGTTCTGTTACTGTTATATAAATTGCATCAAGAATGGATCAGAAAAATGTCTAGTCGAATACTAGTCCAAAAACAGACATCCGTTTAGTGTCTGCACTGTTTTTGAAGGGTTTTCTGAAATTGAATCCAATATAAATCTGATCCAGTACTGATCTAAAAACACACACCAATTGTCTGTAGGCTTTAGTTGCTTTTGGTTTTTGAAGCATCAATGGCATGATGGTCATTAACACATGTATCTGAGACATGTTCCAGAAGATGAGATTGGAAACGATGTACAATTTAAGCAGAAAATGATCTGAAAGCTGGCATCTGTTCAGAACATGAAATGACTATCTACTAACTTTTGGTAAGGGTTTGTGAAAGTGGCCTAATCTTACCCTATAAAATACCCGAAGATTGAACGGGGAAAAAGCCAGGTACAATCTGTAACTGATCTAGCAAGTCACAACTGTATTGTCCTTGAATTCTTTTTTTTTTTTTATGTGACCAGCCACATGTCCTCACAAGATCCACCATCATCATAAAAACTGATACATAAACAAGCCCAAAAATATAAAGATGACTGGATGTGGATTTAAAGTTAATGTATTGATGTACACCAAATGATTTTTTATTTTATTCTTTCTTTTTATTATTTTTTTCATGTTGTACCTTTTGTTGTTTTCCCTGTCCTGGACCTTCACCTCCCTCCTCCTTTCTCTCATGTATGTCATGGCTCAGATGAATCAGCGTCAGCGTTGTTGAGAGCACTTACTGTCAACCCCAGCGCCCCGGGCCACGCCACTGATGGACACAAACTATAAAATATCACCCCCCTGGGGAGGCATCGCTCAAGTCCTGCCCCACAGCCCCGAGGTGAGGAACCCTTTCTCTTTCTTTCTGTCGCTCTCTCACTGTCTGTGCATCTGTTTTTTCGACTACATATGTGCAGACCTTGTGTTTTGTGACCGTTCAAAGGCGTAACTGGAGGTTTCTGTGAAACAAAAGCGTAGCCAAATGTCAGAGGATAACCATTTCCTTTTCTTTGCACCCTTGGGGAGACAGATTGGGGGATAAAGAAGTAGAAGATGAAGATGAAGAAGAAGATGAAGAAGAAGACTTGCAGACAGGGTGTTCTGAAAATACCTTTTTGGTGAAGATACACTAGAGGGATCACCACCTTCAGACCTGTGATTTCTCTTGTACAGCTTATACAGCTACTAAACATGAATCACAGCTGGAACACTTTTGTCAGCAAAAAAAAGGGGGGCAAATAAAAAATGTGAAAGTTCTTTTCAATTGAAATCAACTGGCTGATTTGCCTTGCAAACTTCGGGTTTGAAATGAAATTTTGGTTCAGTTCAGCCGCTTTGGTTGTGCCGATTTGTCATTTCTTCCAGAACACACATGACCTAAAATGCTAATTTGTTTTAAAGTGCTCATGTTAGCAATGTGAGGCGCTAGCATGAGCATACTTCCTGACTCGACTATAAATTATTCTATAAAAAAAGAGAAAGAGGCCATGTTCAGACAGCGAGTTTAGATTAGGTTGTATAACTATATATTACTCAGTCCTTTTACTTTTTGCGGCTGTCAAGTTAGGGATTTCTCAGCTCTAGGTTTCTGGGTTCCTCTGAGTCTGTTTCCTTTGGTTCCCTGGTTTCCTCCTGAATGAGTGTCCCTCGCTTCCTGCCTTGTACACACTGTTTCTGGTATAAGCTCCAGATCCAGTGCCAAACCTGACCAGGATTAATAGCTTACTAAAGATGAATACAGAAATGTTATCAAGTTAGCTAGTAATCAGCTTGCTTACGTACTTTGGTCATACAATGTAGCAAGGTTTTTTAATCTGGTTTAAAAGCAAATGCTACATCTTAGATTACAATAATTTAATAGATGGTACATCAGTCCCAGGTTTTGATGGTCTCATAGCTGGAATGGAGAGAGAGAGAGAGAGAGAGAGAGAGAGAGAGAGAGAGAGAGAGAGAGAGAGAGAGGTAAAAGTGGGGGAGGGGAATAGGAAGAGAAGAAAAGCGAAGAAAGAGGACCTCCAGTCTTAATGGGTCACTAAGCTGCAAGCCTTTCTCTGACAATCACAAGGTCAATGACTAAGTCTCTAGCAAGGTGGTTGTGTGTGTGTGTATGTATGTGTGCGTATGCAAAAGATGGAGTTAGTACTGTAAGCGCTTATAATAAAGCATTCCACACTCATTTTATTTAATAAATGCAGACATCACCTTTATGTACACAAGTAAATTTTATTTTCTTATGTATACATCTGACCTGCAGTCTTTAACCCATTATTTAAATAATTTTTTTATAATTGTAAAACACTGTCTCTGTCATTAACATGCGCTTACCTCAGATAAGACGCATTACTCTTCATTAAGAATAGAACATGCCTCCTGTTTACTCCGAACTCACTGTTAATGACAGTCTAAACGCAGCTTGTTGGGTTAGGAAATTCTGAAATACACAGCTAAATGTGTTCACCCGATCGTCCGGTGATCACAATCACAATGATGACAAATTTGGGTGTGATCTCATCAATCATGGTGACATCAGCCAATCGCCAGTGGCTGTAAAAGCAAGCATGCGGAAGAGGGTTGAAAGAAGTTCTCTCATCAAACCTGTGATGATGTGGTTGGCTAGCTGTGCCTTAGATGAAGCATGTGTTAACCTTCACTCTGTCATGAAATAAAGACGAACTGGGTGGTGGGTGGAAATAGTGAAAATTTGGAAGAAAAACAGAACAAAATGACAAAAGAAAATATTAAAGGTGTGAAAAGCTGTTTTAGAGCTGTTCTTATTTATCCAGTATAAATAAGTAGGTTTATAACTGATTTGATGTAGGAAAGAAATATACATAAATCTCTCACCAAGAAAAAACTTCCCAGGGACAAACTGATGTCCCAAATCCTGAGTATTGACTATTCATTTGTTGCCGCCTGGTTGAGTTGACTCATCTAATCAAGCTACATTAGCAAAGCTTCTCCAAGGACAGTGAGTAGAAGTCAGTAAGAGAGGGTTGTGCATGCATATGTGATCTAATTGGACTTGTTTACTCGCCTCGGCTCAGTGAGGGTTCTCGTCTGCATGGAGTGGGCGATTCCACTGCAAATGGACTGAATCAAGTGCAGGTCACTGATTGCAATTTCTGCTCTTATGTTCTTCTGTTTATTCCCCTTTTCAGCCTGTCCTGTCTGATGAGACCATTCTCGTGAACTCCATCAAGAGCCCGTGTTCTTACGGAAGTTATTTTCATCAGCCTTGACTATTAGTCTTTGGCTTGCACAACCCTCGAATGTTAAATTAGCAATTCCAAAGAAGGTAAAGTCATGATTAAGGCCTAATCAAATCCTGGCTAATCAATCCTGCTGTCAAGGCAACCCATAAACTACTAAATGCTGAAATTAAAGACATGTTGACGCTGATCAGGACAAAGACATCATGGGTTACTTGTCTATTTTCATTTCTTTATTCTGGTCAGGGATTAATGCCAGATCATATAATAATAATAATAATAATAATAATAATGATAATGATAATGATGATGATGATGATGATGATGATAAAATATTAGTAATAATAAGAATGTATTGATTTAAACAGATTTTTAAAGTAAATTTATAGTTCCATTTTCTTGTTCACTGTATGTGTTTTTTCTCTCTCTTGAAGTCTGGAAGAATGACAGAGAACCCTTCTAAAACTAAACTCCGCTGTCCTGAAGATGTTGGAAAGACACAGCTGTAATTATCCAGTTATTGCAATGTGCTAATACTGGAAACTCCTTCTAAAAATTTTTAATCTCCTTATGGTATCCACCACACAGCTTTTTCGAGAGAGGCAATAAAATATGAATAATATAAACATGTGATTTGATACAACATATTGATCAGCACTTTCTAACCAATCAGTATTGAGAATTCAGCGGTGCAATATGTCTTGAACACTGATTTACCCAGTGACCTCTCTGCCTCCACTAGCTTTAGCTATATGTGCCAGTGTGGAACCTGTGCTCTGAGCCTGATCCATAATTCCTGATGAGCGTAATACCATCTCCACTTAATAATTCTGTTCTATTCCTCAGCCTTTAGCTCAGCCAATGGGACCAGTGGCCATAGACGGCCTTAATGATGTGCTACAGAGTTCAGGTTGGGGGCAATGGGGGGGTGGCAGAGGAAAAGAGGGGAAAGAATAATAAAAAAGAGAACAGGAGTAGAAAGGACATTGCAAATAAACGAGGAATAAAATATGAAGGTGATACAGCGAGATACAGCAAAACGTTAGCCATCATCATTTCCGACTGTGTTATTACTCATTTTTTTGACCTCGTCTATAGACAGCAGAAAACCAAATCAAGTCACAGAGAGCGGCTGCCTAGCTGGAAAGCTTACTGGCTAATAAATGCGTGGACACAAAAATAATAGACAGTGAGTGATAAGGCTGAGCTTTGCCTTTGCTCTTGCTCTGTTTCCCGAACTCTTTCTTTCTTTCTTTATTTCTTTATTTCTTTATTTCTTTATTTTTATGCCCTGAACTCACAGATGATGCTATGCTTTGCCCAAATGAAAGGTACAAACGAGGAAATAACCTTTCCCTTCCCTGCTGTTTAGTTGGTGAACGGGGGCAATTAAAAAGCTGATAGTTAGTGTAGACATTTTTTTTTTTATCCACACCGTCCTTTTTGTTGTTATTGAAATGTCAGCCTGTGGGACGAATAATAAATAACAGTGGGTAATTACTCTCTTAAACGAGCTGACAAACTGGATGGGTCACTATTTCTTTCTCTCACTCTTATTCCCTGATTCACTTTCACTCCATACCTAATTAGATCATGTAATTAGCTTTTCGGTTGGATCAGGACGATCGGGAGGGCCTCGTAAAAGTGTGTGTGTGTGTGTGTGTGTGTGTGTGTGTGTGTGTGTGTGTGGTTCGGAAGCAAGACAACTTTGCATGGCCCCCTAAATGGGATTCATTAAAGCGCTTGCTGATGGTGTTGGTATAAATGGGCTGGTATTAAAAATTTCCATATATTTTAATTAAAAGATAATAAATAATATGCTTCGATCATATTATCTTATTTGCTCTAAAGCTGATTTATTTGACTAACGAAACAAGGTGCAACTACAATTAGCAATGATCATAAAAAAATACACCGAATGCTGTCTAGCTGTGAGAAGCGAAGCTGAGGCTGATTTCTTTTCAGCCCATAGTGTAGAATCATGCAGCCTTTTATTAAACATTGACGTTTTCCGGTGCATTCACAGCAATGAGGATTTCTCTAGCTGATTTAAGCCTGCTTAAAAAACTTGTAATAAGTCATCAGTAGTGAAACGAAAGCCTATTTAAACACATTACGAAGTGGAATTAACATTAATAAGGTGGAATTCTTTCTTGTTATATTGTTTTCACATTTAACTGTGAAATACCTTTGGAATGTTAGAAGTAAACACTCTAAGGACACGTTGTTCAATTAAAGTGCAAATTAAAACAGCAGAACTGTGCATTTTGTGTCGAATGATGAGACGCTCTACTGTATATAGCAGTGAGTGGAGTTCGCTATTCAAAAAAAGAATATGGCACGATTGCAACCTTGAGGAACGGTGACAAACGGTGTTACTTATCTAATGCTGCCGTTTTCTTTTTTAAAAAGTGTATTCCTGTGTGTGCTTGCATTTGGATATATATTTACAAATATTTGCAACTACAAGTATATTCTCAAAACAAATCCTGAATGAATTGTGCACAGACAAGACAGCAAGAATAAGCACTAAAATATAGAATCAGGGACAACAAAATGCACAAAGAAGCCTTTAGAGAGAGAGAGAGAAAAATCTGTATGCCTCAGGTGAATTCTGGCGAAGACACCATGTTCGAGTTTGAGGTGTAAAACTGAGTGAGACAGAGATTAAGTATGGTTCTGGAGGAATGTGATTTAAACCTGTTTAAGATATTTTTTCTGTGTTTAATTTATCATTGCAATCCATATGAGCCAAACGAGCCACATTCATCCACATATCTCTCTTTTTCCCTGCATCCTTCCACTGGCCAGCCAGCAACTAGATGTCCCTTCCTAATCAGCAGGCTCACCGGTTGCCATAGTAATATGCTGCCTGGTCGACATGGCAACCGCTCAGAGGTCCACTATTGAAATTGGAAGTTGGAGGGGTAGCAGAGGGGGTGATGATGGTGTTAGGGAGGGGATGGGGCAACAGCAAAGCAGATAGAAACTACAGTCCAAGAGAGGAATATGAGATACTAAAGGATGGGGTGGGGGTGGTGTAAAAAAAAAAAAAAAAAAAGGAGAAGAAAAGGCAGAACACAGAGGAAGAGGAGAATATCCCTGCATCTAAGCATCACTTCCCAATATTTCTGACATGACAATGTCCCAACAACGCCATTACACTAATGTCACTAATGTATGACATCATATGCATAAACTAAATATTGCATTATAAAAGTGCAATAAATTATAATTGCCAATGCATGTCAGTATATGACACCTCTCATGCATACATGTATGCATACAAAGAACAAAAACAAAGAATAATGTGTAAAATATTTTATGGAGTTTGGAGCCATTAAGATTGTGGGTAACCATATCTGATCTTGTAAAAGGCAAAAATGGTCTGGAGTCTGGAGTCAATCTCCCTGATTTTGACAGCAAATGAAATCATGGAGCATAATCATCATCTAGTGCTTGTAGTTCTCAGGGTGGGATAGCATCTTTGATTGCATTATTACTTAACTAATAACATGATGAGATCATGAACATCTAATGCCATATATATTTAGATACACATACACCATACACACATACACCATAACTTTAGATTAAAACTACTGTAAGGTGAAGTGAATAGCATTGGTTCAATTACATTACAATGGCACCTGTTATGGTGTTAGATATATCAAGAAGCAAGTGAATTGTCAGATGTGTTGGATGCAGGAAAAAAATGGACAACTGTAACAATCTGAGCGACTTTATCAAACTGTGATGGCTAGATGACTAAGTCTCTAAAATAGCAAGTATTTTGAAGTGTTCCTGGTATGCCAGGATGAGTACCTACCAAAAGTGCTTCAAGGAACTGGTGAACCATTGAACCGGTGTCAGGGTCATAGACATCCACGGCTCACTGATGCGAGTAAGCAGCGAAGACTAACCCATCTGGTCTGATCCTACAAAAGAGCGACCTTAGCACAAATTTCTGGCCGGTCAGATAGGCTAGTCACATGAGTGAACAATAATCAATGATTTTCACTTCACCTGTCAGCAATTCTTTTGTTATGTACATTACAACAGCCAGATGTTAAGACGTAACTTCCTGGTTACAGAATTGCATTTTTTTTTTGTCTTTATAGTAAACAGTTATAGTAGAAAATCATTTATAATGGCTCTCTGATGTCAACCAGATGCAAATATAAAAACAAAAATCTGGAAAAAACTATTGACAGTTTTTAAAATAAATTGTATTGTAATGTCTGTCAAGTTGCTGTACTAGAAAAGAAGCAAATCACTGTGGCATGTGTTATAATAAAAAAAATGATGGTAACAGTGATATAATTGTAGATTCAGTGTATAATGTATATCTAAGCTCATATTTGTTTAGTAAAAGGTTTTGTCTAGCAAAAGAGTTGGATTGAAACCAGTGCGATCTTTAGGGGCCAGTAACCTTTAATTGTCCTAGAAGTAGTCCCCTGTTTGAGCTATAATGGTTCCAATGGAATGGCTTGAAACTCAAAAACATCTCTTTTTATAACAAGTAGCTGGTTTGGAATAATAGTGTTTATGCAAACATGTCCAAGATATTTCACTTGGATCGTCTGGGCACCGAGGTCTGTAATTTCACACTACACTAAGATGCAAACTGGCAGATCTGGCTAGTGCACTCTTCCTGAACTGTATCTCAATTCACTGCTGTGTATCTTCTTTTTCGAGCTCTCTGTCTTTTAAAATTAGTCTACAACCATCAATCTAATGCAAGTTTCTGAGGGCTGTTTTCTCTCTGCATTCCACACACAGTCCAATTGTTCCTTTTTACGTTTATAGTTCGCTTTTTTTTCAAAATAGCACAACAATGCATAGCCTCAGAATGAGGAGATATATTTAACAGTTTTGGCCAATGTGGATTACAGTTCCAGGCTAATTCAGATGCCATCAAGTCTAGTGGATCTAAGTTTCATGAAAGATCTTCCTTGCTTCTCCTAGTCTTCCTGATGCACCAAGCTCACCATTCACTGCCAATTACAGTGAGCTTAAACAGGGTAAGAAAGTGCGTCATCCATATAATTTAATTAGAGCCTGCATGCACACACACACATGCACACACACACACACGCACACACACACACACACACACACACACACACACACACACACACACACACACCAGCATGCCTACATGCACTCAGAAGTGTGAGAGAGCAGAAAAGGTTAAATTGTGTGGCAACACATACACTCAGGACACAACAGAAGCTGAATTTAAGTGTTTGCATGTTCCTTTATTCAACTGTTAATCTTTTTAGAGAAATCACTCTTAGGAATGACATTTGAATTGATTTAGTTCAATAATTCATTCAAATCTTTTGTTGCATGATTCATTTAGATGTGCAGCTTGTGTATTGCACAAAATCTTTAATACTAATTTTTTTCTATTTTCAATTGTTTGTTAATATTGATGTTGATATGTTGAACGAGGCATGAGTGAATCTAGTGCTTATATTACTATATGTTATAATTTATAGAATCTGACAAATCAAATAAATAATTGAACAAGAGTAAATGAAGCATTGTCACTACAGAAAACTTCCAGAATTGAAAGAGAAATAAATCTTGATCATGACTAAAATTATTAAGTACACATATATATGTACACACAAAAATAAATTTTGGTATGGAAATGTTTCACATAGTTTAATGCTTTGTGAAACCCATGAGCAGCAAAGCAAAAAATTGAATGAATTGTTTGTGAATTGAACATGTTTATTTTGAATCTTAGTTCAGATGCCAGACCAGGGACAGCAGCCAAATATCAGAATGATACACAAACACAGCAATGGATTCAGTTGCACAGTGTGTGTGTGTGTGTGTGTGTGTGTGTGTGTGTGTGTGTGTGTGTGCATGTGTGTGTGTGTGTGTGTGTGTGTGTGTGTGTGCATGTGTGTGTGAAACTGATAAAGATGACAGAAAAAAGGATCATGGTTGAAGATTTAAAATGAAAACCATAGTACTAGAGTTAAAGTGCGATCAAAATATAAACATCTCAAAACTGAACCAGAACTGTCACAGATTTTGAACGCACAGATTCTGGACCAACCATGCATCCAAACAGACCTCAGAGCAGGCGCAGGAGGAGTGGTATCTTTTGTTCGACAGGGAGGCCCCATAATGGATATTGATCAGCCTATTATGGTGTATTAGCCTCCAATTGGGTTTACCTAAGTTTAAAGTCAAGTTCATTGGCTTGCAAGTGACAGCATTTTAAGTGAGCCATTGAACCCCATACCAAGGTGATGAGATGGTGTAGAATTAATAAGCCATGGAGATCCATGGAGAGTTTTACTGACACGTCCATGTTGGAGAAAATGCAAGATATTGCACTGATGCGAAGTGAAACTTTTGATTAGATTCAGTCAAAGATCTTTAACATGTTCCAACAAGTTTTATTGGAAAAATGCTAAATTTTCTAGACATTAAAAGTCTTCTAAACATTGGGCAATTAATGGATCAACCAAAGAGAGAGAGAGAGAAAAAAAAACTGTTCGTATACACACATTTCATGAAGAATGAATTTAACTGGCAAATCTGTTAGACCTGTTCAGACTGTAAAATTCTGTAATAATTATACTGTAATACTGCATGGAGGAGCCTGCATTTTTTTTTACAAATACACTATAAAATTACGTGTAACTATAAATGACTAAAAAGCAGAGATGGCAAAAATACACACATCCTTCACTCAAGTAAAAGTGCAAATACTCATGTTTTAAAATACTCTGGTAAATGATAAAGTACTGACTACACTTTTTCATTTAAGTTAAAGTAAAAAAGTTTGGGCTCTGACATGTACTTAAGTAAAAAGTAGCCATTATCACTACCTGTTTTAGTGTCGTGCTTGTAACTAAACCGAACGTCATATTGATATATTAATACCAAAAGAATTTTGCATTTGATTATCTAATGAATGTGTCCCATCTGAACATCCACCATATAGAACACAAGCAGAGAAAAGATGATGATGATCAGGTAAACAGAAAAGTCTCTGTTCTCAGTCATGTTTATATCGCTGACTCCCTCTGTCTCATCCACCTTAGACCCTGTTCGTTGTTAGCTTAATAAACTAGCCTATGTCTGTGGTGTGTGAGAGCCAGGAAATAATACACCAGTGGTAGATTGAAAAAGACGCAATGACAAGAAATATGTTGATGCGCTAAAAACGGCACGCAATAAGAAGAAAAAAACAGTGATCGTGTCACAAAATAGATTAGAACTAAAGTAATGAGTCTGGGTTAAAAATGTAAGAAGAAGAAAGTACAGATATTTGTGTAAAATGTGTAAAGAGTGAAGGTAAAAAGTTGTCCAAAGATTATTTGTGAAGGAAAGTAATGATACCAGAATAATCTACTAAAAAAACAATAACAAAGTATTTGTACTTCATTATTTCCCATCTCTGCTAAATAGTACATACATGTTGCTTTTTAATAAAGAAAAGATGATGGCAGATTGCTGTAAAATAACAGAAGCATGAACAAAGATGCTAAAGTCACTGATTATTTGCTGACATCATCAAACTCTGTAAGGTTAAAATAGTGACATTATGTCAGTATTTAAACTAAATTTGTGAGTTTTTACAAGATCACCCTTTAATGGTAGGAGGTTTACTTGTGAGAAACTGAACACTGACAGCGTCAGCATTTTTTTGTTACACCAGCACAATGCGCTGTCCCCTGTCAGCTAAAGACATAACACTGAAATCAGGTTAATCTATTACAGTCAAAATAAAATTATAAAAAACAAGCAGGAAAGATTGAAGTGAACATCTACAACCTCCAGTCACGTGCTTTGCCTCTATATGAGTCCTGACATTTTCAAAGCAAACTTCGCAAAAGTGTACTCTTCCCCGTCTCCTCCTCGTTGCTCTGAAGCTCTGAATGCGGCGGCGAGGCTTTGGAGCGAGATCGTGTTTGTACAGATTCAATTAGAATGTGCAAACAATGGCAGGCCTTGATGGACCGTCGTGATACAAAGGCTTGGCGAGGCCTATGACAGCATCCTATTCATTAACCCTCTCAAGAATTTAATAAGTCTTCCATCCAGCTAGGCTATACTAAGATTGGGTGGGCTGAGATACATATCAGAAAAAACAGCAAAGGTTTGAGAGAAGGCGACGTCAAATGTACCTCCTGTCGCTAGGTCACATGACCATCTCTTCCATGCCATAGAGCAGCTAGCGTGCAGCAAGCCGTAATCCAACACAGAAAAAAAGGAGAAGACAATGACAGGGACTCCCTAATTAAAGCCCAACTGAGTTTTTTTCTTCCCTCTCCAATACATCCCCCACCCACCCCCCGCCCACTCGTCCTATTCCTTTCCCAATTAAAGAAGGGCCAATTTATCAGAGCTCCAAGTCCATGCACACAACCTCACCCCTGAGTTACCCTTCTCCCTCCCCTCCCTACTCCACACACTCTCTCACACCCAGGTATCGGTCTTCATTTAGAGCATAGCGCTCAGCATTAAATGGAAATCAATGGTGTAAGTTTAGCAAATAGTTAATTACTGCTGGGTCTCCGATTGATCTGAGCCCCGAGTGCTGGCAGCTGCGTTCATTCATTTGTCTCATCCACCATTAAAAATAAGAATGAAATGAGAGAGCATGAGATAAGGAGACATGGTGAAGATGGCTAGGGTGATGTAGAGACGGGTGTTAGAAATCTACAAAATGTTTTCCTTGGATTATTATTATTAAGAAAAGGTTGTGTTTACAGATTTTGGCCTTCCAAGAGCTATTAGCATTTATTTTAATATTATTAGACTCTATTTTCATGTTGTCAAAATTACTTACATTTTTAGTAAATTGTTTTTCTTTGGAATTAATAAAGAGACAAACCAGCAGAGGTTCATGCTGTGTTTTAAACAAAACTGTTCATGCATACAAATAAAGCAAGAAGCCATTAAGATATTTTACTCTAAAATAGATTTCAGGGAATTCTTTTTTTGTTTCTTTTTATAGGAAATTGGTTAAAGGGGGCTAAAACTTTTGTCTTAATTAAGATGAAGTCTTAGTAAGCAGAACAATATTTTACATTTGATTCCACTATGCCCTATATCCTAACCCCCTTGCATTCTAAAAGAGTGACCCATGTGTTTTAATCGCAGCTCTCTGGCTGCACCTTTTATTTCCCAGCTTTTAGTCTGAGCTCAAAGGCTAACTATACCCCCACACCCCCAAAAAAAGAAGAAAAGAAGAAAAAAATAAATAAAAGCGCCCTCACAATCATAAAAAAGTCCTTGACTCATGACTGATTGCTGAGTGCAGAGAGAGCAGCATAGGCAATCAACAGCGACGTGATGAGGACTGAGGGCAAAAAAGCAACAGAACAACACACAAGTTGGAAAACAAAATGGCTGTGTGTGCCGGTTGGGGGGTGGGGAGGTGTTAGAGAGGACTTTTCTGCAATTACAGTCCTATACCCCTTTCCAGCGACCCCTCCTTCCTCGTTTCGGTTGGGTCTGCACTTGAGGGCTGGCGTGATTTCTGACAGAGAAGGTTATTAGATTTTATTGAAGGAAATAGGTGCTGGCTGGTTTTGAATGGCACGGCAAAGTGGGAGGGTGTTTAGGCAGAAAGTGGGGGCTGGACTGGACCCTCTTTTCCCCTGAGACCCATCAACGCTATTGGATTTGCACTGGACATCACACGCTGTCCTCAGACAAGGATTCTCATTCTGACCTCCAGCATCAGCACACCTCTCTCTGGCCTTGAACTCCACAGTTCGACCCCCAGACCTTTTGCCTCCATCTATTTCCTGTCTTCACGTCACCCACCACAGTCCACAGTCTCTCTCTCTTACACACACACACACACACACACACACACACACACACACACACACACACACAAACCAGGCAACCTTTCATTTGTTTTCTTATTTTCAGTAAGGCCTCTTATTACGACACTAATTGCAATACTAATCCATATAGTGAGAAAAGAAAACTCTTCCCTCTCAGATTATACATAGAAACTTTTTAGTCTGTGTGGAGTTCCCCCTGTACTGTCCGGGGTTGCTCCAGGTTCTCTGGTTTTCTCCCACCACCTGCGTGTGTGAATGTTGCACTATGACAGATTACATTGCACTGTATATTCCCTCCCCATGTTTCTTGGATTGACTCTGGTTCTAGTACCAGATTTGGTATTTCAGAATCCGTCTCAATTTTATTGCTCTTTTTGTAATGCAGAAACGTGCATGAAGAATGATCTCGCCCTCCATACAGCAGCTGTCTGCTTGCTCTGGGTGTTGTAATGGCTGTCCACTTATTTCCCAGCACGAGTCTGTGTGTGCGTGTGTGTGTTACCCAGTGTGTGTTGAAATAGGATGTATTTGCCTTAGTGCAGCAGTGTGGTGTGTAGTGTGTACTTTGGAGTGACGTTAGTTCAGTGTGTGTAAGTGATGACTTGTCAATGCTTCTTATAAACTGAAGGCTCTATGTTTGTCTTCAGACCTCCATGCGACGGCCATTTTTATTCCCTCTCCTGCGTGGATAACATACAGAACCCTGCCAAGACAGTGGGCAGCCTACTAATTACTGCACAGACAATGTATGTGTGTGTCAGTATTGAAGAAGAGCAGCCGATGGGAGTGTGTGTGTGTGTGTGTGTGTGTGTGTGTGTGTGTGTGTGTGTGTGTGTGTGTGTGATGGCTGTGTACTTTCTCCGCATAAAAATACAGTCGAAATCTTCTTATATGAGCAAAATGGAGCAAGCAACAATAATGCGCTATCAGTGAGCTGAAGTAATAGAAAACATTAGACAATTTTCTCAGTACCCTGGGATACAATTTGATCAATTTAGTCATCTCGGAGCAGAGTTATCCAGTAAGCAATTATATTTCAAGGGTTGGTTTGTTCTCTCTTCATCTGTCTCTCTCTCTTTTGCTCTCTTTTTCTCTCTGTCTGTGTCTTTGTTTCCCTCTCGTCTGTTTTTTTACTTTCCTTAATTGCTTTCATGGTAAACTCTCCTAGCCAATCACCACCCTCACAATCAACACGCAGGAAAAGAAAGGAAAAGCAAATTCATTCATTCATTCATTCATTCATTCATTCATTCATTTTCTTCGTTTCTTTCTTTCTTTCTTTCTTTCTTTCTTTCTTTCTTTCTTTCTGTTGCTTTTGTCTCTCTCTTCCTGTCTTTCTTTCTTTATCTATATATCTGCATCTTTCTATGTCTTACTTATTCTCTCACTCTGTGCTTCTCTCTTTTCTTTTCCCTTTCTCTTTCTGTTCAAATGTCTTCCTTTATCTGCCTCTGTATCTCCATCATCTCTGGTCTTACACTCTCTATTTCTGTCTCTCTTCTCTTGTTGTCTCGTTTTGGCCTCTCTTAATTTGTCACCATAT
Source organism: Silurus meridionalis (assembly GCF_014805685.1). Taxonomy (NCBI): domain Eukaryota; kingdom Metazoa; phylum Chordata; class Actinopteri; order Siluriformes; family Siluridae; genus Silurus; species Silurus meridionalis. The sequence goes on from NC_060892.1 coordinate 15,783,158, forward strand.
TTTCTTTCTTTCTTTCTTTCTTTCTTTCTTTCTTTCTTTCTTTCTTTCTTTCTTTCTTTCTTTCTTTCTTTATCCCTTTCTGTTTCTTTATTTCTCTTTCTCTGTCTCTCAATTTCCTTTCTCGCTCTTGCAAGTTCTCTCTCTCTCTCTCTCTCTCTCTCTCTCTCTCTCTCTCTCTCTCTCTCTTTTCCTCTGCTGAGCCTGGCTGGATGTCTGCAGTGGCAGTATTATGTTCGGCCCCAGGCCCCTCTGCTGCCCCCTTTGGCCCCTTTTTGCCCCCTCTGGCCCCAAGGCCCTTTGAAGCTCTGGCCCATGTTCAGGTCTCTTGACAACTGCGAGGAAATTCGCAGAAACAACTGGAAGAGGCCTCTGTTTATTCAGCTCTCTTTAATGAGGAGAGAGAGATTATCGCAAGCCTGGATCGCTCCCAAAGAGAGAGAGAACCAGAGAGGGAGCCAGGGAGTAAAGAAAGAGAAAACGCCTGCTCCAGATGTTGCTCTACCTCTGACCACTCTGACAGAGAAAAGAGAGAAAAGAGAGATGTTCTGACATTTTCTCCCCCAGCCACAGGCATGAAGCCCTGCCTCCTCAGTGTCAGTCAGCCCAGCATGCAGCGAGCAGCGTCCGTCTCTGCTCCACTCGGCTCTTTAGCAATTTGTGCTGTCTTAAGGGGAAAAGGGAGGCAGTTTCCTGGCTCGGTAATACAATCTCTAATGTGTTATTCTTGCAATGTTTTACACAAACTTTTATTATAAGTCTTGCTAAAGCGCAGCCGCAACAGCAACAGAGCAAACTGGCATAAAAGAATCAAGGTGCCAAAACAGGCAGGGCTGAAAACTGACAGACATGGCGTCAAAACCTTGGATATGTATGTGTGTATGTGAATATGGCTTGAAGTGTATGGAAGTTTTATACTTGATTGCTACAATGCATTTTAAGTAATAAACTGAACATTTCTTAAGCAGTCATGTGACATTAAAATACAATTTTAGGAATGTGTAAAAAAAAAAAGGGTCCAAATAGCATAAATAGGTCATCTGGTGAATAGACACAGAGTCTAAATTTTCTCTGTACATTGTGTATTGTGTGTTTGTTGTGTTTTGGGTATTGCAATCATTAAAAAAAAAAATATGAGTTGGATAATGAGTTGGATAAAATATTTCATCTTTCTTTCAACTTTCTTGCTGAAATGCTGCCTTTTCTGGTTATTATAACAGTCATGGAAGGAGTCTCCAGTGTTAGTGCTTCACAAATCTTTTGTGATTTCTCCACAACAGGTGAGTTTATCCTTTACAATTTTTCTGTGACATGATTCTTTTTTTTGCTTAACTTTAAGGTGAAGAAAAAAAAAGCCTGTGAATGTGTTTTTAAAGCTTTATATTGCTTTATATTTTCTGTTGATAAACATTTAGAAAACCTGCCCATGAGCAATATTACACATTTATTATTACAAATTATATAATCATACAATTCCTCACAACAAACCTGATCAATCCAGAGCGACGTCTGTCATCTGCTGTCTGCTCATTGAGAACCGATCATATAGCCGCTATAGGTCAAAAGTCAGAGGTCAGACAGTGTGGCCCGGCGACATGCGGCTTACACTCTGACCACAGGCTGAGCAGTCAAATGATTCTCTTTAATGCGAGGCGCAAACAAGGACAGGTTTCGCAATCTGCGCCAGTATGCTGCCGCCCTCAGCCACGTCTGACCTTTGACCTCTGACCTCCAGCTAGTTCAAGGCTAGGCCAGGATCGGCCATATGGCTGCGGGACAAAGCCAAGCGTCAGTGACTACTAATGAAGAGAGAGCGCACAAGCCGAGCACAAAAACACAGGCGTGTCGGAAAAGAAAAAAGGGGGAGAAATGAATACGATGTTTGTATTAGTCTGGGGAGAGTGTGTTGTGTGTATGTGCATGTGTGAGTGTGTGTGTGTGTGTGTGTGTGTGTGTGTGTGTGTGTGTGTGTGTGTGTGTGTAAATTTTCCAGAAACATGCTGCCAACACGCTTCCCCTCCACCCCTCCATCTGCCTCCATCTTTTGACAAAGCGCAAGCCAGCCGGTTTACAAGTATACCACTTCAGAGCTATAAAAGTCCACTCGAGCGGGTTAATGATTTAAATAAAAAAAAGCTCAGAGCGACACTTCATCAGTGCTGATTAGCAAGAAAACCGCAAAATGTACATGCCTAATTATCTCCGATTACCTCCACATCTGTTCTGTACGTTAAATCGTTTGGAAATATTTTAGACAAAAAAAGCCTTGGATTTTAGCAATAATTACTAAACAGCGATAAAAAAGTATTAAACAACAGCAGTATTTTAAGGTTCGTTGGTCTATAACGCAAGCGTGAATTCTAATATTAGCAAAAAAAGATGTTAAGCGCTCCTCCTTTAATTCTACACAATGCTACACGTTGCAAAATAAAGGTCTCTGTAAACTTTATTCCACTTGTATACTAAAAATAAAATCTATTATCAAAAAATTTACTGATACTGGAGACAAACCTGTAAAAAAAAATTTATCTCCCACTTAGATTTTGCATTTCAATTAATAAGGGAGCAGGTGTCGTAACAGTGAGCCTTTACTAATAGCCGTTATTAAAGAAATTAAAAAACATTTTAAATTTGATAGGAATGTTTTACAAACCAACCAAAATCCAAAACTCTGCATCGCAGTGGCATAAGCAAGCAAGCAGCAGCACCCATTGACATTTTTTTGTATATCACATTTATAAACATAAAATATATTTACAATTTACAAAGGAAAAACCAAGCTGTGGCGAAATATCCATGTTAGCCTACTGCTACATACATTAGCTAGCTGTTTAAGCTCGGTATCATGTTTTGTGAAAAGAACAACACAACACATTATTTCTTTGTTCTCCGATTATCTTAGCCCCATGTGTTTCAATATACTATTTGTAATGAATTCTGTAATGCTACATGCAATGATTCCAGTCTTGATTATTCTAGCTAGCTCTAATCTATGTAACCAAATATTCTCATGGTATATAAACATTTAAAATCCAAATATAAAACCACAAACAAACAAGAATGTTTTTGGATCCATCCCAGAAAAAACTGTTTTACATATTACAATTACTTTACACACACTTACCAGCTCAGAAGAACTGCATGTGAATCCTCCACTGGTTTAAAGCACTGGGAAAAAAAAAAAACAGATTCAGTATGAACTATTTTACAACATACTTTACTTTTTATTTTGTTTGCTGAAGGATTTATTGTGGTTCGTTTCTAGCTTCTCTAGCAATGTGCTGCAATCACTATGAATTAGCAATCATTAGAACCATAAAACATACTAAGCACTTGGACACTATTGTTCACATGTAGAAATTCACTCAGGATCAACAATAAACCCTCCCCTGTCCAAACTACAATTAATTTCATGTTTATGACGATAATTAGACCACTTATAGCACTAACTGTTCAAATAGCACAATTTTTTTAATTGCACTATTTTACATTCTAAAACTTCAGTCAGATTTTTTATTCATTTTTGACCTTATTGAGTTTTAAAAAAATAAGGCAATATTGAAGATTGTGCAGTAATGTGACCAGCTCAATTTTACAATTAGTTCATTATTATTTGGATTTTTTAACAAATAGAAGATGGAACTAAAAAATGTACTACTACTACTACTGCTACTAACCGCAACAAAAAAAAGGTCAAAAATAATAATGATAATAATCGTCATCATCATAATCATCTTCATCATCACTGAACACCAATTTGAGAATGAGGTTTATTAGTATTTAACTATAGAGCTGTTAAAACATGCTCATAAGTATTGCATATCATTTTAGAAAGCATGATGTTGGGATTGAACTATTTACCTTTTTTATTTTGTTATATTGCTATTCGATTGAGTGCAAATTCATGATAAATCAAAAAAATCTTGGCCTTTTGTTGGACAGGTTTTCTTGAGGTTTTTTTTTACGTTTTTATATCGCTAATTTTAAATGATTTAAATCACAGATTAAATGTAATTTTACTTTAAAAAACACCACCTAATACTTCAACAAATTCTTTCTAGAAACCCATTCTTTACCAACACTGGTGATTTCAAAATCCCGAAACTAAAGCACTAATTTATCAAATTTATTGAATAAAATATGTAACACTGTTTTATGAAGCACTAGAGACACCTTTTACACCTGTCAGGTAAAAATCTTTTTTCAATTAAACAAAATAGAACAGCAGTAAACTCAACTAGTCCAACCTATGCAATTTTGGCTATTTTAATCAATTTTTTTTATATAAATTCTCTATGAACGATTATTTCTGTGTTTGTGAGTGAGAATAAACATTCAGGCAACTTACTGCTAGGGGTGTAACAGTACATGTATTTTTTTTGGTAATTTTATGTTTTGCATTTCTTCCCCCAACTGTACCAAAATTTAACCAAACCATGACTTAAAAACCGAGGTACATACCGAACAGTGAATTTTGTGTACTATTACACCCCCACTTACTGCATGATTAAAAAAACAAAAATACTTGGCAGTACATTCTCAGAAAGCAAGTTTAATGTATGATTACTACACACACACACACACACACACACACACACACACACACACACACACATACGCAGAGGGACTAGATTTATAGTGCCCTCTGGATGCAACCCTGAGGCCCCCTGCTCCGAGCCCGTCGTGTCTCTGCATCCGAGTGAGATATAGAGGTGTATTGATCTCAGTGCCACTTCATTTGGCGATAACTATTACACTATTTTCTCTCCAGGCTGCAGCTCACCACTGATTTATGCCACCGGATATTTGCATTAACGCTTTCACAGCACACAGGCAGTACATGCAGAGTACGAAGCTCTCTTTAGTAGAACGCGTGCTCAAAAAGGGGGCATTGTGGACTCATTTACAAATTTTTATCATCATTAGGATTGCATTTGCATATCGTGCTGGAAGTACATCTGTGATTGGACATTATAAATGATTGTGATATGTTGTAGGTTGTTTGGAACGATGGTTATCAGTGATTGTTGATTAGATACGATAGTGATCAGTGATTTTCGCTTAGAAACGATAGTGAACAGTGATTGACTGTTAGGAGTGATGGTGATTAGACATTGCTAGGAATGATCGTGATCAGTGATTGGTCATTAAGAACAATGGTGATCGGGGATTGGACTTTGGGAATAATGGTGAGCACTGAATAGACTTTTTAAATGATGGTGATCAGTGACTGGATTTTGGGAATGATGGTGATCACTGAATAGACTTTTGAAATGACGGTGATTAATGATTGCTGTGAGAAACTAAAGATAATCAATGATTAGCCATTAGAAACAATTATGATTTAGAACTGGCTGTAGGAAACAGCGATTAGCGATAAGTGATTGGTCATTGTGAATGATGGTTATCAGTGATTGGCCACTGGAAAAAATTTGGATTAGTGATTGGTTATTTAAATGATGAGAGTCACTGATTTATTTTGTTCAATAAACAGAGTATGAATGATTAGTTGCTGAAAAAAATTGTGATCATTAATAAATCAATGGATAAATTGGGAGCAGTGTTTGGTGATGGGGAATGATGATGATCTGTGATTTGTCACAAAGAAAAAACAAGGTAGAGTGCCATATTGAAATAAAAAGTTCGTCACTAGCATCTTTAGCAACACCATGTGCATGTAAAGCGCTGATATTTTCGAACATAATTACACCTTGTTTGCAAAAAAAGTTCATATTAGATAAATTATTAGCTAATTTGAGTGTGAACTCTGCTTAACATCACATCTGAGCCAGATACATTCTTTTAGATATAATGCACAACAACAGTTAACAAAAGATAAGCAAATCTGTCTAACTAGCTAGGACTGTCACCTAAACCTTAAGTTTAGACTTGCTATAGTTACATTTACAGTAAATCAAAATGACTTTAAATGAGCAGTAAAAAGTTCATTAACTTAGTCAGTACATAGCATTGAAAATGTGCTCATCGCTGAGCATAACCTTGACAGTATCAGACATTATAATTATAATAATGCTTATAATTATAAATATAAAAGAACAACCTGTCTGGCATGTTACGTAGCTGTTTAGATTTTTCATGTACTATACACTGTAACAGCTACATTTCAGCTACATAACAGCAATTCACAGCTTAACTAGTTACATTCCTAAAATAGAGAAGCATATATCTAAAACGCACACTGTAGAACCACTTGAAATGTGCAATTACCTCGGAAACGTATGAGAAAAATGTGTTCAGAAGCATGTGTGGTATTTGTGTACAATTATTTTCTCTGATTCTGTACAGCCAAGGTATGGAAGAAATGCAAGATAATGAGGCAAAAGCACACTCTGACATTCAGACATCCTGTTTATGTTCCTCTGTAGTTCAGGAACAATAAACAGCTCATGTGCGAACTGAATGTATATGACTGATTCTTGCGCTATGGCTAATTATACTTTATAAGCAGCACTCCATTTGGTAAAAACGTTCATGTCGTTATTTCCTTTGCTAAACTTTAGCATGCAAAACACTGCATTAATACGTGTAATCTTGTAAATTCATTATGCTAAGTCAGGTTAATCATATTCTTACATTGAAGACATGCAAGCTAGCTTGCCTGGTTAGGAGATTATCTGAGACTTCCAAAGTAAAAGCTTTCTGTGAATCGTGAAATCATCATTAATAGTTTTCTAGTGAAATATATTCATATTTTGGGGAAATATTTACTGTATGGTTCAATCCACCATTTGTGAACAAACAAAATTGCGGAAATGACTGCGATATTTAAAAGACTTTACAGTATTTGTTTACATGTCATGAACTAGAAAGGTAGCTGATGTAGCTAGTGGGATGTGGCTGAGTTTGAAAAAATGTCAGAGCCAGAATCCCATAAAAAAAAAAGCTCTATTTAAACCACATACAGATGACATCCAAATCCAGATGCAGATATTCGAAGCACTAAACAGATTCCAGATCAGACAGTATCATTATGTTAATTTTGAGTTCTCTGCTGTGGTGTGAAACCCTGAACTGGTTCTTGGTGCCATGCTTGTGCCAGCAGACCACCTAGTGACCATGGTGAGTATGTTCAGGCAGTGAGGCGTATAAGGCGGAGGAGAGGGAGGGCTCAGTGCCACGTGCCCAGCCTGAAATTCCTCTACTAGAGTCTCTGCACTAAACAAAAGCGCATAATCAAGCAGCTCTAATTAACTGCTCAGCTGTTTTGTATCCAAAGGGTGTTGCTTTTGGTGGTGGCATGCAAATCAGCTCTTCGTCCTCCACCCCTTTCTCACTTTCTCTCCTCCTCTCTCTTTATGTGAGTTTATTCCCCCTCCCTCTTCTTCTGGCACAATCAGCCCTTTTAATCTGAATACACGAATAAGCACGCAGTCAGGGATGGCTGCCAAGTTACAGGGTTGCCAAGCATGGCTATACAGGACAAGACACTTGTTGCCACGACGCCAGCCTGTTACGCCAGCCTGGGCGGCACGTGCTCGCTCAGACTGGCAGACAGATGCCGCCACTTTAACGACGCCAAGGGGGGGCAGTTGTTTGTTAGGCACGTGTCGCGCCAATCCAGTCACAATCCATCCTGGCAGCCTACATTCACTTCATTCATGAATAGACTCCATTCATATGCATGTGTAGGCTAATTTTATGCTAATGCGACAATGAGGACCAGAGGCGGAGGACAAGTGGTGAGGTGGAAGGGAGGGGGGTGCTTGTTTATGTCGAATGCCTGTCTGTGCGTGTGTGGAGGGGCTGCTACAGAGTTAATTGCCCTCCACATAGACGTGCACACACACACACACACACACACACACACACACACACACACACGCACACAGGCTAATCTGTTAGTTCCTATAAATGTGCTGTAGAAAGAAAAGAGCTCTGACTTTGTTCTCGTCTTTAACTTTCTCAAACTCCTCCTTTATTACAACTAAAATTGCAGCAATACCTCTTTGTTGAATTTTCCTGACATCTTTATAGTTAACGAGATTAAGCAATTATGAAAGTTTTACGGCAAAGCGATCAATCTCTACTTTTATAGACCGCGAATCCAATTCGTGGATGATTAAAACTCAGCAGATTGATGCAAAATGCTTTTAGTGCATCGATTCAACTTCAATTAAATGACTCGTCCAGGAAAAAAAAAGAGAAAGAAAAATGTTGACTCGGATTAAAAGATGAAACGCTTTTTTGTTGTTTTTATATTAGCATTTCAAAACGACCAAAAAATAAAAAAATAAAAAATCAACACTAAAATCAGCACCAAACTCGAGGTAAGATTTACAGGGTGTGAAGAGCAGTGGTGAGGTGTTGAAATGTCGAGCTACGTGTGTGTGTTAGCATAGGTCCTGCCCTGAGCCCACGTCTCCCCTCAAGCCTAAAGTGTCACACCGCTCCCATCAACATTAATGTTTTTCCTTCACCTGCCAGCTTTTCAACTCTACACACTCAGCCATGATTTAAAGGCAGCAACAAACCTGTCCCATTTTCACGTGCACGTTATTGATAGACCGTCACTTTAAACTCTGGCTAACTGCTAATGGTTATTTTATAGTGCATACGTCAAGTTTGATTTGAAGTTTTTTTTTTTCTGCCTTTTTTTTTTTTACCTATTTCAATATTTGATTAACACTCCAGAGATTTGTTAATAAAAGCTCTAAGACAGCTTAGAATTAAAATACAGCTACTGTATTGTACTTTTTTTATTATATTAGCACCACCTAAGTTTATATTCTTGCTAAATCGTGATGCAGTCTTATGGTGTGTTTCGTTAAAGTCTAGCGTGTGACAATAAAATGTGTCAAACACATTATATTAAAGGCCGCTGAGGAAAAAGAAGGCAGAGTTTTAAAAAAACTTCAATAATATATATTTTGTAGCGTCTCCAAAACCAAACGTCATGATTTGTATTGCATAATTGAATGTTCCAACACCTTTTTTACATTTATGTATTTAATAATAAATGTAGTGTGAAAATATGACTAGTGGCTTTTAACATTTTGCAGCTTCCCTCTGTTTTTAGCTATAAAAAAAAAGAAAAGTATTGGCACCCCTTCAGCTTTGTTTGGCTTACTTGGTCAGCACATAGGGCATTATGCAACATACTTGGTGTACTATACACCCAATAGAACACTATTCACAACAACAACAAAAAGACTTAATATATTTGTCTATATATTTGCCTTTTATTTTGCTAATTAAAACGATTGGCAACTTCAACACTGTTTCGTAATTTGCCTCCTTGAAAAACTCTCTTTCTCAACTGCAAAAGATCATATAGCTACCCATTCACTTCATATGCTCAAAGGACATTAAATGGTGCACTCAGTGTACTAGGTTTGAGTTGAAATTTATCCACAGGATATGACGGACACCTTGCATTTTTATTGGATTTTATTGTCCCATGAGAGTCTATGCTTAAACAAATTGTAGTAAACAGTAATGAAGAGTATTAGAAAACTTATTCGTTCCCCTCTGGTGTTGTTTAGGTGCTTGTATACAGACTGTATAATATACTGTACAGTATGTGGTGTACTATACATGAATTTATATACAGTGGGAAGATCATTTGAGGCTTTTTGTTGTATTCTGGTTGAATCTTGCTGCCATTAAAACAAAGTCCTGTTTCTCATGATTAACTTCAAATGAACCAAATGACTTCCTATTCACTGTGTGCTCACTACATAGGGTATTACATAAGTATCTGTCTGACAGGTTTTTTTTTTTTTATTGAATCACATAAAATCAGAGAAAGTTTGCATGATTTTTAATAGGTCCTCACCTTCTCTTTTGCTCTCTTTTTTTCCTACGAATAAAAGTATTGGTACCCATTGGATTTGTTTGATTTTCCTAATAATAGCGTAAAATAAAACGGCATTAGAGTTTTACTAATCACTCCTGTCACTTTAGATCTCAGGCACATGATATGTGAGGAGATAAAACACAGAGACCTGAACAGAGTATGGATAGTTGTTGATGTGTATTAGTATTGTGTTTACAACACAATGTGTTTGAAGATCGAAAGTCTGTCGTGAATGTAAGACAGATGAAGAAACAGAACTGTATTGACTCTCGCTCTCTTTCTCTTTCATTTTCGCTCTCTCTTCATGAGAACATGAGTGTCCATTTTTTTTCCCTCCTCCTCAACCCGTGCCTCCCACTTATCATGGATTAGGATAGCGTGAACAAAGCACGGGTTGGCACGTATGTGTATGCGTGTGTATTAGGTGCAGTGAGTGGAGCAGGGTGCCAGACTCCCACTTGTGCGTTGTTCTCAGAGAACCCCAATTTGCAGGGCGTTAATGAGAGCACCTGCTCGGCAAAGGGCAGCCCATGGGAGCAGTGCGCATTGTGTATCAGTGCCTGGCCCCGTGCCGTGACTTTTTTGTTTCACCACTTGAATCATCAGAGTCATTTGAAATCAATTTAACAACTGTGCCTGAGACTGATTTGAGTATGGAAATGTGTTGTGGTGAAAGAAGGGAGAGGGGACTGAAACTAGTGATAACAAGCGTTCTGTACAACGCTAACCAGAGCAGAATCCTTCCTTTTCGCATGGTATGCAGAAACAAAACCATGGAAATGAACAGATGAAATAAATGTATAGAAATCTCCTAGTATAGCACTGAGAGGAGCTCATAATCAGGAAAAGAAAAAAGCGGAAGACCGGACAGACACAAAAGAACAAAAGAAAACAACAACAAAAACAGTAAGTGCATTTCCAGGAGATGCTACTTGTCATACAACAGTGGCAGATAGCACTCAAAGTAAAGAAAAAAGAATAACTGCATAAAAGCCCCTTAAATATGAAAGAAAGCCTTGTGCAGGATATAGAGTGTGCGATAGCAAAAATAAAGAAAAAAGAAAAAGAGGGTGGGGGTGGTTGAGTGGGGTAGAGAGGGGTAGAGCCACCTTGCCTCGCCTCGAGTCGTCAGCAGAAGCCTTTCATTGTCCGGACACAAGGGATGGTCACAAAGGCAATGGAAAGATTCAATTAAGTATCATATGCACTGTCCTCATCGCCATGGTAACGGTAGAGCAGAAAATATTAATCAAGCCTTCACCTGAGAGAATAGGAAAAGAAGAAGGGAAAAAAAGAGAGAGAAAAGAGAGAAAGAAAGAATGATAGAAAGAAAAAAAAAGAAGAAAAAAAAGGAAGATGGACATGCACTTCGAGGAGTCTTTGGAATGCAACGAAAGAGGAACCTTCTGTTCTTCAGTATGGCACCCCTTAGCATTCTCTCTCTCTCTCTCTCTCTCTCTCTCTCTCTCTCTCTATAGCTCTTTCTATATTTTTCCTTCTATTTATCTGGCTTTGAGCTGACAGAGAAGCTCAGCCTACTTGACCCTGAAATAAACAAACCTGGCTCTCTGACAGTGACCTGGTTACTATGTACTACTACTTTGAAACTATTGCAGGATTAAGGCTTCATCCAGCATCCTTTATTCATAACACATTACAAATCTATTTATATCGTGCACTACAGTGTCATTTCTATATTGACCACTCATTCATAGAAACTTGTACGACAAATGCGCCCCATAAACTGATAAAAATGTGCAATCTGCGATACAGTGAACTTTCTGGTAATGTTTGTCATGTGTAAAAGAAGTCTCCAGTGTCAGCACTTTGGAACGGTCCGAAGCAGATCTGTAACTTTTCCGTCATCTTCAGGACAGAGGAGTTTGTGTTTTTGCTTTTTTTTTTCTCTGACTAATTAACTATGAAAGTGAGAAATAAGAGGGTTTGAAAAACGAAACAAATGTTAGACTATAAATGGTATAACTATAACACAAGCAAGAACAGGCAGCAACTTGTTTTGCAGATGTTCCATAACTAAGATAAGTATAAATGGATACACATATGATGCCATTTTTGAATGAATAAAATAAGCTTAATTTGAAAGTTAATTTTACATGCCTGAAAAATTTTAAACAGCTTTACCCCCGACTGTTACAAAGCTCTGATGCTGGAGACTCCTTATAGAAAACATCACACGCTTCTCTTCATTATTTGATGTAACTAATGCCATGTCCGGTGTACACTTTCCTGCATATGAGCTGCTACAACAGAATCTATAACAATTTAGGATACGCAGTTTATACAGTATATGGACAAAAGTTTGTGGACACCTGACCATAAGATTTGTGTATGCTTTTTAGGATAGATCGGGTTAAACTTTATTGTAATTGCGCAGATTACAAGTACTGAGCAAATAAAAATACAGTAGATCACATTCTACATTTTTATATAGAATGTGTTATAATAGCCTCCACTCTTCTGGAGAGATTTGTGCTCATTTAGCCACAAGGGTGTTAGTAAAGTCAGGTACTGTTATACTGTAGGTTAAGGGGGTCTGGGGTGCAGTCAGCTTTCCAGTTCATCCTAAAGGTGTTCAATAGGTTTGCGGTTAGAGCTCCATAGCAGGCCACACAAGATCCATGTAAACCATAGCTTTATTGAGCTAGCTTTGTGCACACTAATATCGTCATGTTGGAACAGGTTTAGGTCTCTTATTTCAATTAAAGGGAAAATTAAATATCATATCCAAAGACGCCTTATACAATTGTGTGCCTCCAAATTGTGTTGGATTGCCAAGAATTACATTTGCTTGAACAAGTCAGGTATCATATACTTTTGTCCATATACTGTATAAACTTGTGATTTACTTATTTTAGAATAAAATGAATCAACCAGAATCATCAGAATCCTGAAATCGTACCCACAATGTTCACAAATACAGTAATCCACCGCTTTACTGCGGTTCCAATTTTGCAAACTCTGTAATTTGATAAGCTGATTTTCCTGATCTCTCGCGGATAGCACGATAGACCAAAAAACTTATAGGGAATTGTTTTTATTGAGTCTTGTGTTAAAATAATTACATTTATCAATAAAAATATAATTATTAATTATTAAATGAAGTAAAATGTCAAAAAATACAGTAAAAAAAATACAGTACAGTACCGTATACATAAAATAGAAATTTTGGGGTGGCGTCCGTTTCGTTTATCGCAGGTGGTTTTCGAACATAAACACCACAATGAACGGGGGATTATTGTACAATAAACAGTTAAGTAACCCTCATGGACTCATGTGCCAAGTATTATAGTAGACCCTATATTTCATATGATGTGTTGTAACAACATGATCTATATACAGATTTTTAGAAAGCATTCCCCTTGATAAAAAAAATATCCTTCTCCAGCAACTCAAGCAACACTGCTGGCCAGGCATGACTTCGTTTACGTGCCTCTAATGCGTGGAAGCAGGTGTAGAAATTTGCAGAATGTGTGCTGTGATGCGGTGTGATGTTGCGGTTTGGGTAAATAACGTCACGTTGCATTTGAAATCCCTGATGCTTCTTCCTTTTCTCATCAAACTTACAATGACTTTATTTCATCTCCCTTCGAAAAAACTATGCACTGATGCGATCAGTAAAGAGATCGCATCTTCTTTTCCTCATGCACTGCTGCATTCATTAGCTGCAAACTGTTGGCAAAAACCCCCCCAAAAAATACCAAAAAAAAAAAAATACACAAATGGAATGACTTTGTCCCTCCACATGTCTGTTTGTGCACTATTTTTTTCCCACGAAGAAGCATTCATGTGATTTAGACAGGGGGAAAAAGAGAGATAGAGGAAGAGAGAGAGAGGTAGATAGAGAGGAAAAGAAAGAAAGAGTGAAAGAGAAGATCCTCGCCTTTCGTATTGTTCCAGACTTGAAAAAATTATGACAATCGTTTTCAATCATCCTCAGCTGCGCCGTTGCTTAGGCGCATTTGGCTGCGTGGCGCTGAGGAGGGGGAAAGTTGAGCATTGTTCTGTTTGATGAAACTGTGGAGTGTTTGCTCGCTGTCTGCAGGGACCGTCTTGAAAACAAGCTATCTGAAACCCCCCCCCTGCTGAGCGAAATGTTAAATAAACAAAGGCACGGATAAACAAAATCCCTCCATTTTAATGTCACCAAGAAGAAAGCCCACGTTTTAATGCTACGATTGCGGCACGGCACGATGCCGGGGCACAATTTTTTTTCCTCTATAAACTTTACCTTTATCTCAAAGGCGCCGGGATTATAATTGCTTGAGGTAATTATTGCGGTTATGAAGAAAATACCTTAGGCTAAAGGACAAGGCTAAAAATGAAAAGGTGCAAAATGTTTAGAAACGCTATAGGCTAAGAGGGAAATGTGTTGAGAAATGCCTCGGAGTGATTTGTCTTTCTTTTCGTACTTTGTGAGCGTGTCGCTAATCCCTGCAGCCTATTCAAGGCAAATTCTGTGCTTTTAATATTTTTCTGAGATTTGTGATTTGTGCACTGTAAAATAAAGAGAGGGGGGCGGGGTGATATTCATCTACAGAAGACCGTACATGAGACATTTGTGGAAGGAAACAAATGAAAAAAATCACTAGCACTTGCAAAGTGGTCATCGATCAAAGAAAGAAAGAAAATGAGACACAGGTGAGGCAGAAAGACGGAGAGATAGAGTAGAGGGAGAGAGCAACGGCAGGAAATTAAGCACTTTCTCCTGCAGAACTGCTCAGCTGCTTATCACAAAGAAATGATATTTTGAATTACAGAAAAGCCTGAAGTGATCGTATAGATTTGCTTAATAAAGTCTGAAAACACGCTAGCGTCTTAAACGATCCTTTAATGAAATAAAATCAAGTTAACGATTCTTGGTAAAACCTGGTGAAGGAGGTTTTACTTTAGAACACTAGATATGGGAAATGTCTGAAGAACTAAGAAATGGTTGTTTCTAGAAGTTTCCAGCAGTTTCTAGCAGTGCTAGTTATTCACTGGGCCTCAATAATTTCCATGTGGAATTCATTTTTTAAATCGTTCTAAGGACTGTTTACACGGGGAACGTTTCATAAAAAAAATACATTTGGTTTTCGAAAAAAATTATGTATCTTATGACAGATATGTATATCCAAATCAGAATGTTGATTAACTTTAAATCATATTATGGTTGATGAATATCTGCGATTTAAGATACGATAAATTAATCTCACTTTGATTTCAATAAGCAATTGACTTGAAAGACTTTGACCAAAAACAAATCCATAAATGAAAACATAAAATAACACTAGCTACTCGATTAAGGAAAAAGTAATGGCACCCAACAAAGGAATAATATTAATTAGAGATACATGGTGAGAAACCAGGTTTCTGTCATAGCTTATATAAACACAAGGTGATCTGGTGCAGTGAATTGTGGAAAGAAAAAAAGACTTTCATTTGATTTTAATTGAGTGATTAAAATTTGTATCTAAATTATGTGAAAGTCTCTTTGAAAGAGATACTAGGTAAGAGAGACTAAGTAAAAAGTTAATATGAAAATAAACAACACAAGGGCTGTTACAGGAAATAAATCAACAGTGTGTGCTATAATACAATCGACACGTAACTTCCCGTATTTGCAAAAGGATTTCTGGTCATATCTTCTTATCCTTTTTAAAGTCATAGAGCATCTAAAAAAACATACAGGTCCCAGGTCTGGAAATTAATAAGACAAACAAAGCTTGTCCCATAACCGTAGAGAAAGTCTTTAAAGCATTACCAGTGCTCGTACTGGAGACTTATTCCATTATGTTCTCCTTTATGGGTTCTAGCAATTTAATTATTAACAACTGAAGACTCCAGATGCAAAAAAAAACAAAAAAAAAAAAAACGGTTGCCCTAAATTGTTCATTGCGAGTGAAGTTAAGAATTCCATGGCACATCTGGCCCAGTAACAGCTGTGCAGTCAATTGTACAATTACTTCTGAAGTCCCTGAAGTGGGAGGGACCAGTGATTCTTGTGATCCCTGTAAAAAATTGCAATGCCATCCAATTTATCACTGATTCCATGTAAGAGGAACTTTGTGGAGCACTCTTGATAGGGTAACAGTGTGTGGATGGGGTCCGGACAGCCGGGTGGAGGTTAGAAGAGGAGAGGAGAGGAAAGGAGAAGAGAAGAAAGAAGTGAAGAGAGGGCCTCAGTGCGGAGGCAGTGGTATAAATTGGCTGCCCTGACCGTGGCCACTTCCAGAAACAATTTAATTCCCAAGCTCCAACCATCTCCAGCTGATCTCCCCGTGCAAGGTCATTAAGCCCGCCCCAGAAGGTCACATGATTAATGAGTGACAGAGCCCCTGAGCAATAACGTATATGAGTGTACCTCGAAGTCATTAGACGGCACGGCCAGGAGAAAATGAATGGCCGGGGACGATCTGCCCCTCGCCGAGGACCCATAGAGCCTCATCATGGAGAAGAGAACATAGGTGCTAACACACACACATATATAAAGAAATATATTTCACTGTCAGGTCTGACTCAAAAATATCCTCTGAATTAATTAAGGTAGCAAGGGATTGCTTGTGCATTTTCCATTATAGCGCCCATGACTGCATGGCCGTCAGTGAGCGCTCACCATTACAACGAGCAATCTGCCAGAGGAAATGAAAGAATGGAGTGGCACACAGAAGCTTTATTAGATGAAGAACAAAACCGGGGCATTATGGATACTCGGATCATGGCACCTAATTGATGTTTTCAGATTTGCTCATCCCGCTTTTACGCCATGGCCGCACTTGCAAACACTCGTTATTCGCCAAATCGATGCCACTCAAATGAGTCTCCATATGATATGATTTTTGAGATGAAATAATCGTCGCTAGCTTGAAGCGAAGGTTCACAAACGGTCAGGGATATGCAAATGTGCTCGCTGGCGTGAGCTGCTTTAATAACGTAGAGGAAGAGATCATTTAGGGTTGATAGGGAACAAGTCATTAAGCGTCATCACGTGAGAAAATAAATTCACTCTTAAACAGCCCATTCTGAGACACTCAACACATTGTGTCTATCTGTCTGTCTGTCTGTCTGTCTGTCTGTCTGTCTATCTGTCTATCTATCTATCTATCTATCTATCTATCTATCTATCTATCTATCTATCTATCTATCTATCTATCTATCTTAAAATTAGGTGTTAAGGAACGCCCTGGAGACAACACACATTTACACACACCCCCACACACACACAAATCCTTTTTTCACACTTATGTAGGTGGCAAGAATGAACGAAGACAAACAATATTGAAAAAGGAGGGGTTTTTCACTTTCTGAGTGGCGAATCGTAAAACGAAAACCAAATCATGGCTTTTCCTCGCGCTTTCTGTGAAAAATCCTAACACACTCACACTATTTCTCTTCTGGTTCAGCGTGAAACTAAACAAATGGAGAGTTTTCCATTTAATACTTTTTGGCAGCAATTTACCTCCGTGTCGAAATTCCAGCCTATACACAAGCCACAAAGGATTACATTTCTCATGCATACATTTCTCACACAAATGTATGTAATTGTAATTAGTTACAATTATATAATGTCTAATTATTAAGTGATTTGTGTTAAGTCTGACAAGCAAGAAAAACAAACATGGAGGACAAAGTTACAGCATCTGCACCACTAATCGAATCTAGAAAACCAGCTACTGTGTTTTATTAGTTAAGTGGTACTAGCTAGGACCAGCAAGAGCATTACCATGGTTACAATGTGTGTTACTCATGGGCCATTTTCTCTGTCTTTTTTTTACATTGTTATTTGTATTTGGGCTCAAATCATCTTCATCCAGCACCCTTTCTTAGAAAGTGGTGTGAACACACCTTACACCTTGTTCACCAAAGAGTTCTTGAAGACTTGGAGGGTTTTTCCTGTTAACACCAGGTTTTTAGTAGAATATCTTCAAGACGCCTTTAAGGAATAAAATTGTATGGTTTTTAAATAAATAAATAAATGGAATAAATAAATAAATAAAGTGCTACAAAGCAGAACACAGTTCAGCATGTGCTGAATTTTAAATGCTGAATTAATCTCAGCAGCGATCGATAAAACATGCACATTTTTATAAATATATACTGCAAGAATTTTTCATTAGGTTTAAAACATCTGCGAAAATACATTTATTATATTTTATGTAGTTAGTGTCTCACCATCTACATAATCTCTCTCTCTCTCTCTCTCTCTCTCTCTCTCTCTCTCTCTTTCTCTCTCTCTCTCTGTCTTTCTTCCTATGTCTCATTCTCTCCCATTCTTTGTTTCTCTATTTCTCTCTCTCTCCATCATTTTTGCTCTCCATCACTAGATCTTTCTGTTTGCCTCTCTTTCTGTCTTTCTTGAAGGTCTCTGTCTTTTTCTCATTGTCTGTTTCTTTATCCTTTTCTTTTCCTGTAAACCTTTTTCTCTCTATGTATCACTAATTTTTTCTGTCTGTCCCTATTTCTCTTTCACTCACTGTATCTATCTCTGTCTGTCCTGCTTTCTGTCTTTTTTGTCTCTCTGTCTTTCTCTCTCTCTGTCTAGCCCTTTCTCTGTTTATCTCATCGATCTCTATTTATTTCTGTCTATCTCTCTTTCTCCTTATCTGTCTCTTTCTGTTTCTGTCAGTATCAGACATCCAGCTTAAAATACAAACAAAGTATTCAAAGTCATCAAACTAAACAAGTCATTGCAAAAACTGAATTCAAATAAAATTAATGTACATAAAAATTAATGTCAAAATAAAACAATCGTAAAAAGAAGAATCTTTAAAAAATAAACATGTGCATTGTGATTATTTGCATGGGAAGGTCATGTGACTTGGGTTGAAGCAGGGATCATTCGATTGCATTGATTCAGACCACATTACAAACCAAATGCCATGCTAAAGATCCAATGACACCTTGATAAGCTTCATTTTCTTGTCTTTTCTGGCCTTTTAAAGTGTGTATGTGTGTGTGTGTGTGTGTGTGTGTGAGAGAGAGAGAGAGAGAGAGAGAGAGAGAGAGAGAGAGAGAGAGGAAGTGGAGAGAGGAGGCCATGCTGAGAGAGAGGAAAATGGGCTAGAGGACATTTCACGCTCCTAGTGGCCGCTGAATTGAAATGACTGCGGCGTGGCATGATTTGAAGGTCAGGAGACACTGGATTATATTCCTGGTGCTGGTGACAGGAGAGGGGGATGTAGGGTGGAGGAATAAACAATCTCTCCTTTTCTCCTTTCTGCTTTTATTCACTCTCTTAGTGATTGCAGATCAGGCTGAAAGGAAACACCAGAGCAGTAAATCAGAGAACGTCATTACTCTATACTATACTCTATATATATATATATATATATATATATATATATATATATATATATATATATATATATATATATATATATTTTTTTTTTTTTTATCAATCATTCATTCTTCTGTCCCATCACGGTTCCCCCAAAATAAGCCCCCGAAATAATGGAGATAAAAATAGAGAGATGTAAAAAGAATATAGGGGGTGAGAGAAGGAGAGAGAGAGAGAGAGAGAGAGAGAGAGAGAGAGCATGTTTTACACAAATAATAACATCCGGCGCGTCCCGATCCAATGGCGAGACTTAATAAAAAACAGAGCGGGATTGAATTATCATATTTTAACCGGATGTGTTTTCAGTTTGAATGCATGACTCTGCCTTACAAATGATCAAAACACTTTCTGTAGGAAAGCACAAGGCTTTTGGCATTTCTTTCTTTCTTTCTTTCTTTCTTTCTTTCTTTCTTTCTTTCTTTCTTTCTTTCTTTCTTTCTCTCTCATACACACACTCACTCATTCTCTCTTTTCTCTAAATAAATTCAAGATAAAAAACAAGATGAGAGAGAAAAAAAAGCGAAGAAAATAAAATAATTTCCCTCTTTAGCGACTAATGACAGAACAGACAACCTCAGATGCTGAGATACACGAATCTTTGCACAAATCACACACACACACACACACACACACACACACACACACACACACACACACACACACGTGACAGAATTCGATGATGATAAGATGAACGGCAGCCAGCAGAATGACTGACATCTGGCTCTGATTCGCCAAACACTTCCTGTCCAGTCTAATTTATATATGTATTTATCTATTCATATCCAATAAATGTTATTATGAGTCATAACTACACAATAGTGGTATAACCTGTTAGAAAGCCTATAATAGTCAGTAAACCTAAGCAGGACGGAGGTTGAAATGGCTTATAAGGAACCATGTTCACATTCAAAATGTCTTTATAATGTATTCATAAGCCATATAACACATACACTATATGGACCATAAGTATTTTTGAACATCTCACTCCACATTTAGTCCCCATTTGTTGTTATAATAACCTCGACTCTTCTGGGAAGACCTTTCACTAGATTGGTGTTAGTAAGGTCAGGTACGGATGTAGTTCCAATTTCAATTTGATCCCAATGGTGTTCAGTAGGGATGAGATCGGAGCTCTATAGCAGGCCACTCAAGATCTTCTATTTAAACCCATGTAAACCATATCTTCATGGAGCTTTGTGCACAGGGGCATTGTCCTGCGGGAAGATTTTTGGGGCTTCTAGTTGAAGTAAAGGGAAAATGTAATGCTAGCATATCCAGAGACATCCTATACAATTGTGTTCCTTCAACTACAGGTTAAACAATGGGGTAACGATTTGTCCTTGTAGTGTATTTTGGGCACATGAATCATAATTAGTTATTACATATGAAGCTACACCACACTTTAATGCAACCTTTATGTACCATCATGAATTCAATATCATATTGCAATATAAAGGTTTTTGTGACACAGCGCATTAGAATTCATCATAATCACAGCAGCCAGCCTTTGTGCTGTTTTATTGGTTACTTGTTGATGAATTTTATTTTATTTTTAAAATAACTTTGCAGCTAACAAATACAGTTCAAGGGCTTATAATTAATAATATAATTATAATTATAATTATCATCTATAACCTACATCCAAAAAAAGCATTTGGAAAACACTTCCTAACACTTTTTACATGTAAAAAAGTGTATTTTTTAATGCATTTACATTGCAATATACACATGGTTACAGTTATTTATGAGAAGTCCTTACACCTATATTAATGAACAGTGTAAGGTGTGCTTATAACGCAATCAAGCTTGTTATTATGCACTTATGTAAAAAAATTGCTAGATTATATAATGTGGTATAAATTTGCTAAATAATGCATCGTTATTGATTTCTAATGTCTAATAAAGAGTTAAACAATTAAAAAGAATGCATTGTACCCTAATATAAACATAAACAATGAAAGTTTAGGCATAATGCATGTTCTCTGCTTAAACCAACAATGTGTATATACACAATAACTAGAACATAATTACAATGCTATACTGTTACGAATGTGGAAATAGGTCATTATACATTTAAAATTTATAAAATTGTTGCCATGACAACTTCTTTTTATTGAATTGATTAAAAAAAAAGATTTTTTTGTGTAAATCATAAAGGCGGAGTCCGAGATACGAGTTTATGATATCAAAATATCCAAATAAGCGCTACAGCTTTGCACCAATCACAACTTATACACAAATTATTAGAAGATGTGGATATACAGTGTTGTAGAGTCTAATATATTAGCCACTTATCGCAATTGGCAGAAAGTAGTTGTTATGGTAATGATTACAATTGATAAGATATTGAGATTCTGAAAACAAATCAGACAAATTTTCGTGCTCATGTATAATATTCATATATTCTGGCAGATGTTTTCAATGTCAAACTATAGAGATGATGTAAAACAATACATTTCACTATTTATTATTCTAGCCTGGATTAAAAATATTAAGACAATTATGTTAATGATATCTGAAGTTTGCAGGAATGTTTTTTTCTTTTGTAATTTTACACCTGAATTCTTTGCAGCCATCACTGAACATTGTTATGAAGTTAAAGGAAAGCCCAAACCAAGCAACATTCCCATTTCAGCTTCTCTCTACTTCTATTATCATTTCTTTCTTTCTTAATTTACATTTTTTCCCTCATCAAGGAAGGAAAATATGAAGGAACAAGTGATGTCTCAAAAATCAATTTTTTTATTTCATACTTGTGCGGTAAAGAGATGCTGACCACGATGGTGGATTTATCTAGATTGTTGTTTGTCTCGGCAGATGTCTGTAAACACACAAACACACACACACACACACACACTCACACACATACACAAACGCACAAACACTCACATAAGCTACATCCAATCCAATCCAAGTCTCTCTTCAGTCCCTAACAGCATGCATAGAGAAACCCGATAGGTTAGAAAAAGCTGTCAATCATCCTGCGCATCCAATGAGGTGATTTTGAGCATCACAGCACGCAGAACACAAGCTCAGTCTCACAAACACACGCCATCACACGCCTTACACACCGAGCCCACGAGCGATAAATAGGAAAACACATGTTTACGTTTACATGTAAAAACAAATACATCTGATCCTAAATTTAGTGTTGATATAAAAAATGTCAATATTAAATTAATAGAGAACTCTTTTGTCATTCTGGCTTGCAGAGTAGCACTAAAACACAGAATTCACAGAAACACACACAGAAATGAATGCAGAAAAACAAAGCATAAAAATTCCTGAATAAATGTTAAAAATCTTTTTTAAATATATATTTTTTTTAAAGGAGCAAATGTGAATATATATAATAATATAATGTGAAAATAATTTAATTTTTTTTAGATATTTAAACTGTATAATATGAATTCATTTTCGACTACTACTAATGACACTGAAACAATTAAACATGTTGAAGTGTGACCAAACAATAAAATAAATGATCATTATAATATATCATTATATAATATATAATGATATTCTTATTTTTCCAGTGACAACAAATGCAATAGATCCTATACAATGTGCATACAAAGTGTGAAAAAATAACTTTCTCTCTCTCTCTCTCTCTCTCTCTCTCTCTCTCTCTCTCTCTTTCAATCTCTCTCTTTTCCATCCTAGCTGCATCCTAGAGACCTTTGAGTGAACGTTCTGGAACTTAAATTCGAAGAAACGTTCCATTTCTCCTCTTCCGTTTCACCTCTACACATCATACTCAATCCCACACCTTCACGAACAGCTGCTCATGTTAAACCTTTAAATCTGCCATTAATCCTGGATTCAAGGAGCAGGGCTGAGCTTCATACGTTATCAGCAAAAACACCACAAATCTTCATGTTTGCTACAGTACAGTCTCAAAACTGACCTCCTGACACACACATGGGCATGTACACGCATACACACACACACACACACACACACACACACACACACACACACACACACACACACACACACACATATTTGCACAGGAAGGATATGTGCATAGATATAAAATTGACACCATTCTTAGACAACTGTTTAATTAGAAAGCTTGCAGGAAAAACAACATAATAATAATAATAATAATAATAATATTAATATTGTGCATTTATGATTTGCCATTGTTATATTCATATATTTATATTATTATTATGATTGTT
>NC_060892.1:15811489-15821489 GCF_014805685.1 Silurus meridionalis
GGGTGGAAGATTTTAAGTAGCCTGCTATAGAGCTTTGACCTTAACATTAATGAGCACATTTGGGATGAATTAGAACGCTGACTGCACTCCAGGCCTCCTATCTCTACATCAGTACCTGACTTTACTAACACCCTTAGAGATGGATTAGCACAAATCTCAACAAACCCATGCCGAAATCTTCCCAGAAGAGTGGAGGTTAATTATAATAACAAATGAGTACTAAATGTGGAATAGGATGTTCAAAAACTTTCATCCTTAAGGTGTGTATAAACCTGAGATTATTCACTGCTCTACTGTCAGAGGTGCTGTTATAGAAAAGAAAGTAACATAGCAATGACCAAATTTGATAAGATCAGATGTACATACGCAGTGAGCTAATGTTTTATTACACTTGTTTAGCAATTTATTTTTAAAGGGAACTATTTAATTTGGGCCAATGCTTGACAGTGTATTTTCTCACTAGTATTTTATTTACTAAATAACATATTTTACAGTTTTTTAAAATTATTTTTTAAAAAGCATGTGCAATTAAATGAGTAAATTATAAATACAACACATCTGCAACTAGAAAACTGGATTTAAAGTAAAACTTTGTTTTTTAATTTAAAAAGATCTCCACATCCTCAAATCCATGAACAAAAAGACCTGAATCTTTTCACTTTAAAAAACTCACTAAACTGGAGGAGTGGAGGAAATAGCCTGGGCTATTTCAGCAGGTCCATTAAGGCACAGAGCAGAACAGGTAAATGACTCTATTGACATTAGCGTCCCAGTTCAATCACCGTAATACTGTCGTAATAATCCACATTTTTATACATTAGTTTTAAAAAGCGCTAGTTTCTGCAGGGAAAAAAATCATTTCATCTGGTGAACTATTAGCGTGTAAAAAAGGGGGGGTTAAAGAGTGTGAGAGAGAGAGGCAGACAGAGAGAGAGAGAATGAGAGAGAGAGAGAGAGAGAGAGAAAGAGCGGAAAATAGAGAGCGGGATGGATGGAGAGTGACAAGGTGTGGAAAGCGAAAAAGGTAAGAAAGAAACAAGTGACAGGTAAAATGGATGCTAGGTTCAGACGAGAACAGCACGATGACAGAGATTAGCTGAAATTAAAATTGAGGACAATTAATATTAATGAGACGACTTAAATGGATTTAATATGCATGCCAGAGTGGGAAGAGGGAGAAAGATAGAATGGAAAAGGCATGTTAATCTGACATGTTAACACTAGTGAGCGACAAAATGTCATCTCAACAAGTGAGTTCGATTTTCTTAACTTCACTGTAAAGCAAGTACAGTACAGTACAGTACAGTACAGTACAGTAGTTCCTGCTTCAATGACCAAAATCCTAACAAATGTTTTTACACTTAATCCTGCTATACACACTATCTTGTTAAAAGAGGTGTAGAGACATTAGAAAAAAGCTGGGAATGAACTAGTAGAGCTCAGAGAGAATTCCTAGCTAGTACAGTTTGCTTATGCTGCTATTGTGCTACAGGCTAATGTTACAAAGCTAAGCACATAACGTGCAAATCAAGCAAACAATTATTTCATTTGCGTTTAAATAGTTAGAAGGAGAAATATACGAAAGCCAACACAAACGATAACAAAGCTATTACACTATTACAAAAGCTAAGCCAACCAAAAATTTCCACCACAAAAACGTTTTGAAAGCTCAATAAATTGTATTGTGTAGTAAACTGTGTGATGCAGTGGACATTTTGGGTGCTACACATTAGTAAAAAAAATATACATGACTCCTATACACCTGCAGACAAAAACGCTCACTACATCCAAAACAGACAAACTATTAGCAACAACAAAGACTTGTTTTTTGCTAACATGAACAAAAGCTGTAATGCTCTTTCTTCACAATCTTTAGCTTCACAGAAACAACATCTTAAGGTTAAAGTTCCAGCACACCGGCATAACCATCACATTTCTGCATTCATCAACGTACAAAAACATGTTCACGCCCTAGTTTCTTCTGTCATTCCTCCTATCTCAGGAACATTTCTCCTCGAGACTGTTATTATTATATATTATTCATATTTGTATGACTAAATTATTACTCATTTTCTTCTTTGAGCACTTTTGTAATTCACTTTTGAGGTTCTCATCAGAGCCAGGCGGCAGAACAAACGTGGACGGATACATTTTTTTCTGCCTAAAATAATGCAAAGAGCATATTAAATATATATCAAAATGATTAAATATTGAGTATTAAATAAAATAATAAAATAAAGAGATAATTTGGCTGAAACAGGAACTGCCTTTTCATTAGAACAATCATTTTTTTACTTTTTATACCTAATGCTCACATTAGAGATAAATTATGCACTTATTTATCTTTTTTTTCTACTAATTTGCTTTTTTGATTTTATTTTTATTAATATTTTATTAAAAATGAAACCTTTCTACTTCTCCTAAAAAAGTAATTATCAATTAAGAAACTTTTCTTGTGTATGTAGCTCCCTGAAGGGGTTTTATACAGAACTTTCTGAAAGCAAAACAGAACTGGAACCAGAGATAGAACCAACAGTGCCCAAAAAAGTGTGCCTGATTCACAGGCCATTCTTTGTATTTATAAATGTTTTCTTTTAAATATTGCACACAATTTATATTTCATTATATAATTAGATGCATATCTTCTTACAAATTTTAAACCTGAATAAAAAAGCAAATAGAATCTCAAAATAAGTATTAAAAATGTTAAAACGTGTACATTATTCATTAACTCTTACATGTGGACATTTTATTGTCCCATTTTATTGTCCCTTTTTACAAATCCCAAAATATCTCATATTCCTTAAAGTTAGATTAACAAACAGTGACCATACTTTGTTCTTTGAAACAATCACATAATATCTTATTCTCTTAAGAGTGCATTGGATAATGCACTCCACATTTGTCCTCTCTCTCTCTCTCTCTCTCTCTCTCTCTCTCTCTCTCTCTCTCTATCTCTCTCTCTGAGTTAAACATGCTCCTGAGGTTCCAGTGACCAGTGTTCCTGTCCCTCTCTTCTTCTCAGATCTGCCTGCTTCGTCCTGGCCTGCTTCTGAATGAGGTTCTCTTCGAATGGAGGCCACTTTGTGTAGCTGGGGATGGTTTCACATCAATGGCCAGGGGATCCATGAAATTACGGAGCAACACGGGAACTTTTGAGGAGGGATTTCGGCTACACTTAATGTCAAAATCTGCTACACTGACTCAGGACTACAGGTTGCATTTGATCAGTATCACTGCACACCTTAACAAAGTTTAGCTGTAATAAATGAACATTCTGTGCCACCCAGATGATGATGGGTTCCCTCTTAAGTCTGGTTCCTCTCAATGCCATCTCAGACTCCACTGGCTTGTATATCAATGTCCATTGTTAAAAGTATACACTATACAATAAAAAAATTAATTGAAATTTAATAATTAAAGGTTCTTTGCTCTCTAGGAGAGTTCTCCTTAGACCCTTACTTGACAGCGGAAAAAACAGAAGAACTTACTAAAAAACTGGAAAAAGTATGTATGATTCTCGAGTCTTTAAATGTCCATGCTGTAAGGCTGAAACTTTGAAATAATAATAATGATAATAATAATGATAATTATTATTATCATTATTATTATTATTATTATTATTATTATTATTATTATTATTATTTTGTACAAGCTCCGGGAATAACAAAGTTGATCCAAATCACATGTCCAGATTGAGGTTAAAATGCATTTTTAATTGAGTTTCATTTTCACCAGAACAAATATAAGGAGAGAATGAAATAGAAAGAGGCATTATAACCGGGATATGATTGTACATGGTGGAATTGTAATACATGAATAAGGGTAATGGAGCCAGCATTGCCGTCTGCACAATTGCTTTCTGAAGAGCTTTCCATTCTCTGCAATGATGAACTTGAACTCTGGCCTCCAACCCCAGGGTCCTTGTATGGGGTCTAATTCTGCCACCCCTTTTTCCCCACCTGCCCTGTGTCCTTCTACCTATCCTCCCAATTGCCCCCACACACACACACACACACACACACACACACACACACACACACACACACACACACACCCTTGTCTTTAGCTCGCAGTGCAGCTGACTCCAGGCCCTTAAGAGCAGTGTGAAGTGGTGACCGGCGCATCGCCTCATCACCTTGCAGCAGCGCTGAATAAAAATCGCTGTAATGAAGCAGACCACAAAATGGCTCCTTGAACAGTGGAGATGGTGGATGGGTTGTAGAGAGAGGATAAATAAAAAAAAGTCTTTTTCATTTTCTTTTGCACACCTTCCATCTTCCTCACTCTCTGGCCATTTCCCTCTCACTCTCCATTTGGCATGCGGATGCAGGCTTATTATTTAAGAGACAAAGGAAGGGAATCTTGGGAAGAGACAGGTGGCTGCGTGGCTGAGTGATGAGAAAATTACGGGAGTGAAATCCAACCTTGCAAGAAAAAAAGGGGAGGGGAATAAAAAAAATAAATAAAAATGGCTGCACTTCTTTCTCTTTTCAGCTCTTTTGGTGGAGCTCAGCAGGAATGAGAGGGACCCCCCTCCACCCAACCACCCCACACATCCCGGAGAAAGATTTCAAATCCCAAAAGAAAAGCATCGTCCACTCTGCCATCTTCATTTTTCCTCACTTTCTCTACCCTGTCATTTTTCTCCATTTGCTCCACAGCTCGCTTTTTATGCGCACACTCGCCCCAAATGCATCTCAACTGCATGATTTCTATTTTCATAACCGTAAACATCGGGTTTAAAGAGTATGAATGCTGCGGCACTTGGGTGAAATCGTGTGACCTGGGCGGCGCTTTGTCTAGATCAGGTTTTTTAAGGCTAATATGGTGAATTTCTTTGAATGGGTGTGAGGTTGAAGGGAGTTCATAACAGTTATAGATAGGTAATGAATGCCAGATTGAGTTCTTTTCTTTCAAGCAAATGAAGCACCAGAGAACACTACTCACTAAACGACATGTGAGAATGTGGATGGCCTATGCTCAGTGACAGCCGTACTCAGAACACTTCCACACAAAATGGCTGTGCTGTACTCTATTTTTTTAGCAACAGCCCGATTTACTCATGACTGCTTACCACGCACACCTACTTTTCAGTTCAGCCCTGATAAAGTTGACCAGGAAAATCCAGATAATCCAGTAAAAAAAGAAATACTTTAACAATGCTATCAAACTGGACAGCAGGCATGAAAACTAAAGGCAACTTTAAGAGAAATTTAAAGCATGTAAGAGAGAGGGAATGATAGTTTATAGATGCTGTAATGTAGGTGTAAAAGGAAATAAAACATGTTGCATCTGTAACATTGACTCCACCTCAAGACACCAAAGTAAAGGCGAATACACCTGCCCTGTAGTGCTTTAATTCTTACTGTAGTTAGGTAGGCAGCAAAGCTCGTTAAAGATGTGCAAATATTAGATGAATGTTCACCATTTCAGAGTCCATCCAGGTCATGGAGTCAGGGTTCGAGGCAGTGTTATGTCACATGCATATACACGTGCTCTACAGAGGCGTTCTTTTTTCAGAACATTGACATATGGCATGCTCGACTTCGCAAATGAGTTTACACCGCTGTTTAATGACACTCGGTGCGGCGTCTCAAATCAGGAACGTGAGACAAACAAATTTGTGTGAGTTTGACGGAGTTTATCAAAATGACAGGCAATTAGAGGAAGCCTCACCTTGGGCCTCAGCGCGAAATTAGAGTCATCGGCACAGATGTATGTGTTTGAGTGAGAAAAAAGCGTAGCAGCAACGGAAAAGCTACGGGGCTCTCTGTACACACTGCTGAATTAAACATCCAACATCCTATTACTGCAAACAGCCCCAGGAGCTCTCTCTCTCTCTCTCTCTCTCTCTCTCTCCTTCTCTTTCTCTCTTGCTCTCTCTCTCTCTCTCTCTCTCTTTCAGCAAAGAAATGACAGTAAACTCCGGCAATCATTGGCAGCAATCAATTATGCATGCGATACATTTTCTTAGGCGGTGTGAAATCTAAAATGGTAAATGTTTTTTTAAGCCCAGATGTTTTTTTAAAGGTTCTCGCCCTTAACGTGCATGTTTCACGAAATAACCGATTTTTTAATTAAAATGCAAAACAGGTAAGAAAAGAAAAGTGTCACAGAATTTTCTTTTATAATCACAAACTACCTATCAATCTACACATTTTGATTATTAATTACTTTTTGTCTTTCTTGCTTTCTTATTATAATAGGGTATTCTCTCTTATACTTTCTTTCTTTCTTTCTTTCTTTCTTTCTTTCTTTCTTTCTTTCTTTCTTTCTTTCTTTCTTTCTTTCTTCCTTCCTTCCTTCCACTGTATTAAAACATACATCCTTTTAAGTTGTTTCATACATAAAATGAACATGAAGGAAATAATATAGTGTTTAAAAAAGTTTATAAATAATTACAATTATAATATAATTGGAAATTTCTATCCATAAAATAATGTCTTACTAAATGGCAACTAAAAAATTATCTGTAGTTCATAAAAGCATGTACACACATAATATTTTCGAATATATACTGTATATATATATATATATATATATATATATATATATATATATATATATATATATATATATATATATATATATATATATATATATATATATATATATATATATATATATATATATATATATATATATATATATATATTAGGGCTGTCAGTCGATTAAAATATTAAATTGTGATTATTCGCACGATTGTTATCAGTTAACTCCCAACTTAATCACACATTTATATCTGTTATAAATGTACATTTAATGATTACATTTCATTCGTGATTTTGATACTTTCATCAACATAGGCATAGACAAATATTGATGCTTTATGCACATGTATGTATATTATTAGTGAAACCATACTCAACATAAATTGTTGTTTTAAAGTAATTATGGTGTTCTAAATTACGTAAATCATCAGGACACCAAACAGAACTTTTGCTGTTTCCACATGGATAGTTCTAATTGCCGGATTTGTGAATCATGGCAGTTTTTAGTGCTTGATTTGCGACTTGGCACAAGTGAATGATGGTAGAGGGTTAGGGAACTGACAGCGTGTCAGAGTCTCTGCAGTGGCAAAACTTTCACAAACTACTCAAATGGCAGCCTGAAGAAGTTCAGAACTTCACTATTTTGAATCGCAATGGCCGGACAAAGTTCTCTGTGCATGTGGGTG
The DNA here is from genome assembly GCF_014805685.1 of Silurus meridionalis. NCBI lineage: Eukaryota > Metazoa > Chordata > Actinopteri > Siluriformes > Siluridae > Silurus > Silurus meridionalis. The sequence continues at coordinate 15,818,670 of NC_060892.1, forward strand.
TGTGTGAGTCTAGTGCAGCTAGAGGGCCATTGAGCAAAGCTGATGGTCAGTTCTTGAGGTGTGTGTATATATGTGTGTGTGTGTATGTGTGTGTTGCAGTCCCTGAAGCCCTCCGGCTTTCTCTGATAATGACCTCTGTATGTGTGTGATGGAAAGGAACAGGTATCGACAGGCCCGGCTGAGAGCGTTGCCAATGAGACGCCTACAAGTGGCAAGTGTGTTAATAACAGGTGACCTGCTGGCCTTTTGGCTTTGTCCAGTATGTTCCCTGTAAAGCATGTGTGTGTGTTTGTGTGTGTGTGTGTGTGTGTGTGTGTGTGTGTGTGTGTGTGTGTGTGTGTGTGTGTGTGCAAATGTGCATGAACTTTCCAGAAATGAGCAAGGAAATAGGTGTGACATTGACTTGAAGCAACATAGAGGTGAACACACACACACACACACACACACACACACACACACACACACACACACACACACACACACACATCATCCCTAGCCTTTGTGTCTGCCCCTCAGTAACTTCCCAGATAACAGACACTTCCTATCATTTTAAACCAATGGCCCTCCTCTAAGATTACATGCAACTCTATCCACCCTTCACACACTAATTTGTTTTTCTCATCCTCCTTTTTTTCCTCCTTTCTTTTTTTTCTCCTCCCTCTGCCCGGGTGTAACCGAGCTGCTCGAATATATACAAATTTAATAGAGCAAATAGAATCATTATCAAATTTAAATCAATACAAATCTAGCCCCAGCGCACTTTAAAAGGCAGCAATATTGAAATACAACACTGTCTGCATCCCTCACTCCTCTCCTCCTCCTCCTTTATCACTCCTCTCCTCCTCCCTTACTCCATCCTCTCCATCTCTCTCTCTTGTACTCCTGTCGTTCCCATCAGGCTCGGACATGCAGACAGGCACATTAAAAGTAATCAACAGCTTTCATTAACACACTCCAGGAAAACTTTTTTCCCTCTTGGTGCTTCACTCACATCATTTCTTTTCTTTTTTTTTTATATTTTTTTCTTTTAAATCCTGTCCCAAAACATGGTGCAAACTTTTTTTTTTCCTGCCCTGGAAGCATCTCTTATTTGTCACTTTCCACCTATTTCTTCTAGATTTATGACACACACACACACACAAACACACACACACACACACACACACACACACACACACACACACACACACACACACACACACACACATTTCTGGGTGCAGCACATCACCGCTGATTGATAAGCTCAGACATCAAGATCAAATATCACCAGCTCACTTCTTGTTTTTGTTTTTGTTTTTGTTTGCTTGCTTGTTTGTTCGTTTTAATGCTAATATGTGTTTCCTGTGACAATGATATTGCTTCACCACACACAGGACGTTTGCATTATTCCAGATAATTTTTTTTTTTCATAATTTGTTATTTAAAAAATGTATACACAGACTTTTTTTTAAATATATACACCAGTTTATATATTTGTACACAATCCTTTTATTTAAATCATATAACCTAAAACAGAGTGCTTACTTGTTTTGCACAATAAGGAACTTCTTGTTGGAAAAATAAGAAAAAAAGGATAAAAGCTTTACTAACTATAAATGTATTCATTTGAATTGTTAAGAATAATTTCTTAACAAGGTCTACAACATAGTATTTGAGCCTTAATAACAACCATCAATAAACAAAAAAGGTAACAGTGAAAGTAAATAAAGGAAGAACAGAAAATAGAATAAGAATCTCAATGTATACAATCATTTGTAGTTTTTATTTTTAGTCATGGCCACTGTCACTTACAATGAGAATTACAAAAATAAACTACAGATATATTTTATGATAATCATTTTATTTTAAATTTCGAATTAATCAGAGTGTATTTGACTCATCTTTTGATAATGTAAAATATTTTATTCTTGGTGTAGGTAGAAAAGAAGCAGAAAAAAGAAGAAGAAGAAGAAGAAGAAGAAGAAGAAGAAGAAGAAGAAAAAGAAGAAGAAGATGAAAGAAATCCTAAAATTATGAATCTGAATATTCTAATGTATCCTTAGTCTATTATTTTTTTTAAATGTCCAGATTAAAGTTGTATTTTTGTATTTTAAGCAACTTTGTTGAATGTTTATAATGCAAAAAATAAAAAAATAAATAAAAAAATGCTAATGGACAGTTGTTATTTCAAAAACTTTATCAAATAATATCAAATAAAATGTATTATAAAAATAAAATGTTTAAACGATGGCTCTTTCTAGCTTTGTTTCTACTTTTTAAATTACTATTATTAAATGACTTAAATGACTAAAATTACTACCCTTTCAATCAGAAACGATTCTCTAAAATTGACTTAATCTCTTTTCCCTTTTACACTGTCCCTAATATTTCCTATATTCAAGAGCATAAAATCTATTTTCTGTCTTAATACATGTGTAGCCCTAGAGACAGAGAAAGAAATCTCTCTATACATTTAATTAATATATATGATGTATGTCTTAAAATTACCAGAGAAATTAAAAAAAAAAATGTTTAAAAGCAGTTGTAATATTTCAATGTACTTTTTTTTTATAGATAATGTTGTAATTAAAGATGTCACAGATTCGGTTTCCAAGATCAGTTTGGGGCCAAAACATGCTAATAAATGAATAATAATACTAAAAAATAAATAAACATAAAATATAATAATATATACTATAATAAATAATAATAATAATAATTATTAATAATAATAATGATAAAACATTACATCTGATTCAGTAACATATTTGAAAAAATAAGTTACTAAATATGTGTATATAATAAACAAACATCATTGTATTTCTGATAAGATTTATTTAT
>NC_060892.1:15823989-15841489 GCF_014805685.1 Silurus meridionalis
CGAAAGCATGACAGCTGTGTTGGGATTTAGCAGAGAAAAAAAGAGGCTGTTGTGTAGAATGATTGTTCATAGCTGGTAATATTACCAAACACTTTTTACAGTTTTCATAGACATTCCAGATCGTTAAAATATTACCATTAATTGATAAAAAGTTAAATGCATGTATAACGTCTTTTTAATAAAAAAATAATAAAATGCTGGGCTATAAAATAAATAAAACACGTCAAGATAATAACATTACTCATTCCATCCTTGATTATTTACCTATAACAGCACACCACACAGTGTTTTATGTCTTACTTAAAGGAGATGCTCACTGAATTATGTATCATGAATTATATAGATGGACCCCAGGATTGTGAAATAGAAGTACGTTAATGTTTCTCTCCCTCTATCTATCTCTCACTCGATCTGTCTCTCTGTGCATGCAACATTTCCCTCGGTCTAATGTGGTGGTGATGTGGCCTGATGTGAGACTGCTGGGGGCAGGACTGCATAGGTGTGTGCCCATAAATGTCATCAATCTCCCAGCATGCTCCATCTGTGTCATCTGAAAGACATTTAAGCCAGCTGCATGTACCATTAAAGAACGAAAGACAGAAGAAAAAAGAAAGACAGAAAGATAGTGGTCTCCACCACATTTCACATCTCAGAAGGTGTGTGTGTGTGTGTGTGTGTGTGTGTGTGTGTGTGTGTGTGTGTGTGTGTGTATGTATGTGTGTATGATCGACGAGGCCACTTGCAACGATTCACTCACAGAAGGACACACTATTCATATTCACTCTGTTGTTTTCATCTAGGTAATGTACTGAATAGAAAGTTCCACATTTCTAGTCTAAATATCATTTCATATAACTTAAATGCTGAGTGGAATTTTGTATAGTTTAGGAAAAAAACAACAACAAAAAAAAAAAAATACAACATAATAATGACCCTGAAGGTTTTCCATTTGTAACTGACATGCCTGAATGTCAACTGATAGAGACTTTGAAAATTCTTTATTTGTTAGTTTTTGTCATCTATTCACTCAGATGATGCATTTGAAACAGTTAAAAGAAAAAAAATGAAATTATTTAGTTTTTAGAATAAAAGCCAAAAGGCTGAATATTTTCAGTTTTCCTTAAAGTTCATATCATTTGTCTGGCAGCATCCATAATGATAAAAAAAGTATATTATGCTATTTTATAAAAAGTTGTTGATAAAGCAAAGTTTTATTTAATATTTTATATGTATTAAAGAATAACATTGCGCATAGTTACATTTGCACAGCACATAGTTGCATTTTTATTTTCACTTGCATTATAGTAATAGTTACAAACGTCTTTTTTTTTTCTCTTTCCTGAGGTGAATAAGACAAATTTTTACTTTGAGATCAGTGATTCTGTGCATTCTATAATAATAATGATAATAATAATAATTATTATCATTATTTTTATGCCACTAAGAATGAGCTACAAATAATTTATTGCAGCTACAATTCAAAACAGAATATAATATGTAGCTGCTATTAGAGAAAACTAATCAACACCCTCCAAATACTCAGAACACAGAACTGATGCAATCAGCTACTTTTCCACTACAGCTGAAGTTCAGAGAGATAGAAAGGAAAAAAATGAAAGAGAGAAAGAGAGTGAGAAACTGATCCAGTCTCCCACTGCGCTCTCACTTTAGGACCTGTAATAGACAGAGTCCCTTTCATTCCCCTTCAATTCTCACCTAAGAGAGTGAGCCGCTCTCCTCTGCCTTAATTATATACTCCCAAATCACTGTTTAAGCCTAACCTTTTCCTGATATCTCTCGCCCAGAGAGAGAGGGGAACAACTGAAGAGTACTGCTTTATATCTAAAGGCCTAAAATGAGGCATCGGTGCAGAGGGGGAAGTGCTGCGCTGCCGTGGATATTTTATGTATATATGGGAAGTCGAGGCAGGGCTTTAAGCAGGAAGCTGCTTGGTCAGCATCACAGCAAACTGGAAACACGAGCCGACAGACTACATGCAGGATTATAGAGCTCGCCTTGTAGGTAACTGAGCAAGGTTTATCGAGCTAAGTTGAATTACTTTAGCAAGCGGCAAAACCACTATAGCATCTTCTACTCACCTTTAGTAGATCCTTCTCTTACATAAACATACAGCATAGATTAGTTTCTGTACTTAAGGTGTAAAGCACTCTGATGAAGTGTGCGTTCAATTATAATCATGTTTTGTTAACTCACTGATGCTAGCATGCTAAAAACTCAATGTAGTATACATAAACTGTATAGTCTTCTTTGAATGCTATGCATTCTCATCTCTCATATCTTCACGAGTTGTGACTAAAATTGTTTAAAATTAGAACATTCTAATAAAAACCTCATTATTCAGAAAAATAATGCAATATTTTGCTGTGTTCAGTCAAATCAACTCACTAGTTTACATCACATGTATGTTGTAATACATGCATGTAATATTATACGTTTTCTAGTGCTTAGTCCCGAATCTGGAACTCTGTGTTTTGATGTGATACATTTTATTTGTGCACAAATTAAAGTATAATAAACTGTATAATATAATGATTGACAATCAGTATAATAGCAAACCTATTTTGTGATACTACAAAACTGTTTATATCATAATTCAATTGGTTGTGTATTTATTTTATTTTTTTATAAATTATATCATAACCAAGGCCTTATAAAGAGTTATTAATAACAGAGCCCTATATTTAGTTCATAATTAAGCATCATAATACTACAGGTTGTGTTGTCGTTGGGTGAAACCGGTGCAGCGATTATGTGAAATGTGGTCCAATGCACACCTCACACTTATAACTCACATATAACTCACCCTATGCTTATGCTCCAGCTGTCCTCTGCAGAACCTATGCACAAGACCAAGAGTTGTCAGGGGGAGGAATTATGGAGATACACATGGTTGTAAGAGTCATGTGACCACCCTGGGTGCAGTGATGGGGTTGAGAAGTGGGGCGCCTCCATTTTGTGTGAGTACCTGTCTCATTTGTTTACCTGCAAAATTACACTGCATGAACATTCTGTACTTTTCCCCACACGCACACACACTATCACACACTATATATATATATATATATATATATATATATATATATATATATATATATATATATATATATATATATATAGAGAGAGAGAGAGAGAGAGAGAGAGAGAGAGAGAGAGAGAGAATATATGTGATATATATGAACATGTATTCAATTTTTATCAAGGAATTGACCACGAGATTCAGAATCTGGAATGTGATGGAGGGTTGATGGATAACGCTGTAGCACAGAGTGAGGTTAGGAGGAAGAAAAGGGGGAATGAGGAAAGAACAGTAGCCAGCAGGCTCAGCTACTCTACAGCCCCCTCTTCCCTCTTCTACTCCTCCCTCCTCCAGCTTTCCTTCACTATTCCTATTTCATCTGGCGCTCCCTTAAGCCTGGGCTATATTTCAGACCTCTTTCCTGGCCCCTCTTTCTCTCTCTCTCTCTCTCTCTCTCTCTCTCTCTCTCTCTCTATCTCCCCGCGAGGGCGGACGTGTGAGCCGCATATGGTGCACTGAAATTGCTGTCTGTGCGAGCATGCTTCTGCCTGTCCAGACTTCATCAGTAGGATTAAAGAAAAAAGAAGAAAAAAGGAAACTATAATGATAGTGGGCCCAGGTTTTTTTTTTTCTACATTTTTTCCCCTTTTCTCTGTCTCTCTCTGTCTGTCTGTCTATCTGTCTGTTTGTTTCTGTCACTCTCTCTCTCCATCACCTTTCCTTATGCTCACTACCAACAAGGACGTGCTCTGGGATGATAGAAAAGCTTTGGAAGTATGATGGAGTTAAGCTGTTTTTTTTTTTTTCTTTATTTGGAATTCTGAATGCTGATCCAATTAGTCAGGTTACTTAGGTATTAACACATTCTAGGAAATAGGATATAAACATAACATAATATATTTTTGTACATACAGTTTATACAAGTCTTGTGTCTACTGAAAAAAGTCACAACATACTTCAGGTTTACTGATTTACAAAACCCAGTGTCAAATGTCAAAATAAATTAATTCTTCATGATCTAATAATAGGTTAGCAAGTATTTAGATTATGTAAATTGAAATTTTCTATAAATTAGAAAGTTGTTAATTTATGATTAATAGAAAGGTTCAGTATGAAAAAATGACAGTATCTTGTATACATACTGATACATAGAAAAGGAAGCATGTAACACAAAAACAAGAAATACGATTTCTGTGGAAAACAGAAATTAAAAGGGAAACAATGGAAAGTAGAAAACAGGAATAAAATTATAAATTAGACATAAAAGGTAAAAAATAAGGAATATGATGTCAATATTATAAACTGCACTGTTTGTTGCAGTAATTGGAACTTTAAGGCTTTTGTAATAAATAAATAAATAAATAAATAAAGAGTGAACAAATACATTTACATTAAAGACCCTATGCATGTGTATTTATAAGATTTTGACACACAAACACCTTTATGGTTTTAATAGGGGAGACATTTACAAATCTATAGATATTTATAAATGTAAGTACTGTATTTATTTTGTTAAATAATTAATAGGTAATTATGATGATAGGATGTTAATTACGATGATTATGATGTTTGATGCAAAAACATATTGCTTAAATCAGAAAAAATGTGCCCATATGGTATTCATAAAAAAAAAACAAAAAAAAACCTAAGAATTGTGATCTGTTATGAAAATTGTATTTGGACTTTTTAGTAGGTTATCTTTCAATTAAAATTCTAAACAAATGTTAAAGGCTTTAAGCAGAGGAATAAAAAACATGCACCTTTAAAATGATACGGAAAGCTCAATAGAAATTTAAGACTTTCCTAGATGTAAAAAGATAATTCATAAAAATGCTCTATTTGATTATAATAATAATGCTTAATATTGAACAAAAACAATACATATTTACTGCTCATACTGTTCATACTGTTATTTTTTTCAGCTTCACAAGATGATGTCATGTAAAAAAGAGTAAATGCGTAAACTGCACTAAACTACACTGAAGTAGTCGACGCTGATGGAGATTGAAAGGACAACTCGGACACAAACCCTTTGACGAGGATAAATAAATGATTCCCTGTGCTTTCATCTTATCCTCTTTTCGAGGGCTGATCAAGGGACAGGGTCATTATGGACGTCGTGTGCGCTCTTATTACGAGCCACACAGTTATTGCAGTCATCACTGTAATTGGCCTCAAATGGACACAGTGCTCCAAGCAGACGATATTTATCCTTTTATCTTTGGAGGTGCTGTTCATCAACTCAGCACTAAATTACAAATAAACCGATATAATGTGTTTCATTATAGAACAGTGCATACTGGATGTTTTGAAGTCAAACGAATGGGGAACAAAGTCTGGAAATATGAATATGAATACAGTGCTACCAATCATGGGATCTTATAATTACAGATTATGCTTTACTGCGTAGGTTATTTTACTCTGCATCCAAATACACACATTTTGAATGCATTGTACTGTCAGCATCACACACACATACACACACACAAAACAATGAAAAGTTGACAATAGTGGATACCACACACCAATGTGTCCAAGCAGTGCTCCATTCCCAGCTTCAGCCAAATAAACAGAAATAAATGTAGTTTTATTCTGGGATTTGCCAAAGCACCAGTCTCACTCGCTCCTACATTTGAGACAGACGAGAGAGAAAAAAAAACCCCGATGCAATCTTGACATCTTTCCCCGGCAGCAGATAATATTTGCTGTTTTCTTTTGTTCCAGTTTTTTTTAAGCCCAAGACACTTGAAATTTAAACCCGGTTCAAGAAATATCATTTGCCACAGGGCAAGGTAAATCTCTCGGCGAGCACTTTCAAAGGGTTGGCCTGGATTTGTTTACGATTTATCTTATTTAAAAGCGAGGTTCGGTTTTATTTTTCAAAGAGCGAGCTCGGCTGCCGTGATCCTGTGGGTCAACACGATGATGAATGCCCCTTTTTTCTCCATTTGAAAAGAAAAAGCAAAATAATAAGTGGATCATTACAGAAAGAAGCCGAACACACCTCCGGCCCTCTATGATCACCAGCCACAGATGAGTCAAGAGGAAATACACGCTCTATAATGTCCACGTGCTCAATAATGTCCACACTCTCTGTAACATCTACACACTCTAACATGTCTTACATGGCTTACATCTTCCATATGCTCTATAACATCCATACGCTGTAAAACTCTCACCTACTTTTTAACTCTCACTTTATAAGACAATACCCACAGGTTCTGTAAATGTCCTCATATTCTTTAACATTATGTTCCCACACTCCAGACCATCCACACGCTTTATAACTTACTCACACTCTATAAGACCATGCCCACAGGCTATGGACTGTCCTTGCATTTTATAACATAAGGTCCAAACGCTCTATAACGTCCATGTTATATTAATGTCTATAATATCCACACAGCCTATAACATCCACTCTCTCTCTCTCTCGAACATCCACACGCTCTATACCATACCGTCTACACACTCTATAACATTCACATGCTCTATAATGTACACAATTGAAAACACCCACACTCTTTATAACACCCACATACTCTATAACATCCACAAGCTTTATAATGTCCACGCATTCTATAGCATTAACGCTTGCTATAAAATGCCCACAATGCTCTTGGTTATTTAGTTGAATAAATGACATAATTGTAAGTCACTGTAGATAAGTCCATCTGACAAATGCATCAAATGTAAATGCATATATACATGCTTTATAATAGATAGATAGATAGATAGATAGATAGATAGATAGATAGATAGATAGATAGATAGATAGATAGATAGATAGATAGAACTTTCTTGTCATTGCATAGTACAGGTACACAGCATCGAAAAATACCGTTTAGCATCTACCAGAAGTGCAAATAGTAGCAATTGTGCAAATTGACAAATGCAAATTGAGAAATATGTAGGTATATGTACAGCATGTAATATGTAGGTATATGTAGGTATATGTACAGCATGTAATTTTTTGCAAAAACTGAATAAACAAGTACAATTAATATATGTTTATGTAAATGTGAAATATTAGGCAGGATGTACAGTAAGGCATATATACAGATACACATAAATAAAATCGTAATGCAGATGTATGTGTATATGTAAGGCACAATATGTGTAGAGAATGAGGGGTATAAAAAATACAATATGCGATATGTACACACAATCGATAATGTTCAAACGCTCCATAACATAAAATAAGATCCACACACACACTATAATGCTCACACCCTCATAACATCCATATACTCTAGAACATCTACACCCTCTATAACATCCACACACTCTATAATGTCCACAGACCTTATAATATCCAGATGCTATATAACATGACATTCACATACTCAATAACATCTACATGCCCTGTATTGCCCATATGCAATACAATGTCCACACACACTATAACATCCACATGCTCTACAACATCTGGACAACATTTATTAATGAACTGCAACATACACATGCACAGTAACACTTTCATAATGTCCACATGCACTACAAAGTTCACTTGCATCTTAGCATTTATGTACAGTATAAGGTCCACATAATTTTTTTTAATTAGCACATCCACACTCACTACAACGCCCACCAGACCAACAAATTTCATTCATTCATATAAGCTACAATGTTAAACATGCACATAGAGTGCAATCAAGTCTACAGTATATGCTCTACAAAAACTTTCACAAGCCCTACGTTGTCCATGTGTATGTCTATGCACTTCAGTGTTTACGATATGCACAAGAACCTCTACTCCTACAAGCACAATAACATCCATATTTAAATATTTAATAAGTGATATATTGCACACCCAAACACATTATTCACATTAAGTAATCTCATTTAAAATAATGTAAAAAAATATATATATTCTTATAAACAAGACTAAACTAGAAAGACTAAACCTAGAGAAAAAAGATGACAAGTTGGGAACAGTTGCAGATGGAAGGAAGGATTTCATTGTTTTTGCTGTCTCTCAGCAAACACACACACACACACACACACACACACACACACACACACACACACACACACACACACACACACAGGTGGGGCAGTGGTGTGTTTTAGGTTAAAGCAGAGTGTGTGAAGCCCCGAGCCTTCTGACCCTCACTCAGGCTGTGTTCACACGCTGGGTCAGTGGCACTCGAGTCAGTTTAAATGGCCGTGTTCTTGCTGTACACCAGGGAGGAATACGCTGCACGCCCCGGAGGAGATCCCCCATTAAGAAAGCCTGCAGCTAGACGATGCCTGAGGGTGAGAGCCACAATGACCCAGTGGAGGAGGGCCAGTATCACACACACACACACACACACACACACGCACGCACTCACACACACACACAGGACCAGACTAGAGGCAGAGACAGACAGCTGACCAGTGCACAGCCCACAGCTCACACACTGTGTCTTCTTTATCACAGTCATGGAACTGCACACTGAACTACACACACCCACACACACACACACACACACACACACACACACACACACACACACACAAAAACTGTACTGTATTTACTATGTGGGCAGCTTCGGCCCGTCTGCACTTGGGAATTCCAGTCATGAGTGAGCTAAAAAAAAAGAACACACTATTACAAGTGAGTTAAATAAAATAAACTGTATAAAATGTCTAAGCTTTATATTTTTTATTTAAAAAAAAAAAATTATATTTAACATTTTTCATGAACTATGTTGGATGTAATCTATAACAATTTTCTCTAATTTACATATCTGTATAAGCTAATAAGGGAACAGTCCTCTGTCATTTCCGTTCCATTTTTATTTTTTGCTTGGTTTTATTTTGGACTCATTTTCTCAAAGCAACCTGCTGCAATATACCGTTTCACTGACAACCGCAATCTACCCATCATTAACGTTAGCTAAGCTGGCTAGCTAGGTGGATTTGCACACAGGTTTCGCTAGCTTCTGGATGGAACCCACATAAGCTCTGCCCACTTAAAATGCTTAAAATCAAGGGTGGGGAAATCGTTAGGAGAAAGTGAAAGGAAGAATTTTTAGGGGAATGAATATCGAGAGCAACTCCAGCACCTCAGTGTGATATATTCTGACGTAAAAACTGCAGTCCGGGGAGTTAGTGGCATGTCACTTTTTGCCGCAGAGCTGAGAGCTGAGTTATGAAAAGATCTCAAGCAATGCCGGGGGTTTTTTGGAAAAAAATACATCTCTGTCTTTTGTGTCTTACTAATATCGCTTTCGGCTGATAAGGGGGTCCCCCGGGCACCTCCACTTATGCACCAAGTCCCTCCCAGGCTCTTAAGGTTAATGCTCACAGTTTGACTATCAGATCAATACTTGTAAATGACTTCATCACACCGAAGAGGCGACTTTCCAGCTAGAATCGGTGCCACAATTACTCCTGACGGAGCGCTCCTGGGGGAACCCAGGTTTTTTTTTACTTGTAGATCTTCAGTATGGAAAGGATGTTTGAAGAGGTTCAGAGAGGATGTTAACAGACTTATACTGCTCTGACTGCCATGACATTTAACCCTTCGAGCTTTTGAAATTAACCTTACTTGTAAAACACATGTTAAATCATTTATTCATTGCAAATTAGACTTTATTTCTAAGCACTTGCACAGGTTTAAAATTGGATGCATTTTTTAACCACAGCATGGGTGAATCAGCCGTGAATCTGCTCAGGCAGACTGTTTGCATTGTTTGTCTGCCCAGGTTGTCACATGAACAACAGGTTTATATTAATGCATTATTGTTTCTATAGTAACTGCTCACACACCGTATACTGTAGTTGTTCCACATAGGCTATAATGAGCACATTTAAAAGATGCATTGCTGTTGTTCAGAAAGTTAAAATGCATAAATCGTTGATGCTGGAAAAAAGAAAGAAAGAAAGAAAGAAAGAAAGAAAGAAAGAAAGAAAGAAAGAAAGAAAGAAAGAAAGAAAGAAACAAACAAACAAACAAACAGCTACTGTATAATATAGTACATGAACTAATGGCTATAATTTTTTTATATCTAATCTAGAATCTAGGGGAATGGTGGCTAATCTAGGGGAGTGGTGGCTAATCTAGGGGAGTGGTAGCTCGGTGGTTAAGGTGCTGGGTTACTGATCAGAAGGGTGGGGGTTCAAAGCCCGGTATCGCCAAGCTGCCACTCTTGGGCCCTTGAGCAAGGCCCTTAACCCCAGCTTCTGAGCAAGCTGGGATATGCAAAGAACAAATTTCACTGTGCTGTAATGTATATGTGACAAAAAAAGGTTATTCTATTAGAAATCATTAAAAATATGTGATGTTCGTTAAACAAATCAAACAGCCTAATATGGACAAATTGCTGTAGTATCAGCAGAATCACAAACTTAAGACTGTATGTACGCTCACTGTTTACAGTTTAGTTACTTTCTGCAAAAGAGTTGATCGATCATTTTGAACTGTCTGGGTAAGACTGTACAGCTGCAACACAAGATACATTTCATTGTATATAGATGCCCAAAGCACTCTTTATGCACATAACGATGCACTTGTCATTCGAAACTGAGTGTCTCACCACATCAATTCAATGTGGCTTATTAAGTGTGTTACTAGTTACTAAAATTCTGCCGTCATACTAAACTAGCTATTGAGCATGCAGATATCTTTTTAGTGCAATTAAATGTTACATATATAACTGTAACAGTCAAAGTATGAAGGCCCTATTAGTATAAATAAGTTCATATTGCTGATATTTGACTATTTGTCCATATCGATTCTTTAAAGAAATTGATGCTCTGTGGATTTCTTTTCCACCAAGTTGATATTCTCAAGCAAATTGAAATTAACTTGACTTAAAAATATAGGTCACAATTCAACATGTCCATGTCTTTTTATCTACTACAGTATGTAATGATACTGAAGATACTTGGCTTCCACTTTAATAGGAACGCTCTCTCTCTCTCTCTCTCTCTCTCTCTCTCTCTCTCTCTCTCTCTCTCTATATATATATATATATATATATATATATATATATATATATATATATATATAGTTATTCGCAGGTTTATTATGCGAATAACTGGACCTTAATTATCTCCTTATAAGTCTGTAATAAAGTGTTTTAAACATGAAGCATGTTTTTTTTAAACAATAATCTCTTACTTTACTGATTCTTACTGGATTTATACTTAAGCATTTTGGTATAAAATTATCAGATATACAGAATTGTCTTTCACTATTTTTGCTACTGGCACAAAAAGACATTTCTTCACACATTAATAACCATTTTTACTGTAAAAAAAATTTCTAATTATTTTAACTAAATAAAATAATAACACAATCTCCTAATTATTTCATAATTACATGATGAGATGTACACATAATGCATAAATACATTTTTAAGTATTCTCATAAGTATATTTAAAGTAAAATATAATCATAGTGTATTGAGTTGTGGTTTTATTAATGTTTTACTTTTTTATTTTTTGGACATTATGATCTGCTGTACAGTGATGCTCTTCTAAATAAAGAAACAAAGACGTTTGTACTTGATAAGCCCAGCACATATAGTATCTTTTTTTCAATGCAGAGCCTCACACATGATTGAACTTGTACAGTAGATATGTCAAAGCTTGTCCTAGCATTCGTGCTTTTGAGCAAACGTTCACACCAGGGCTTTACAGAGCGTCCCGTGTCGTTCATGGGGTGTTGTCAGGATGTCCCTCGAACCCAGTGCCACCCCGAGAGGAGGTGTGTAATGAGTGTCGGCAGAGCGCTGCTTAATAACGGCTGAAGAGACGCGTTCGTGTCAGTGGTGTTGCTTCCCAGCTGAGAGTTGACAAGATTTCACCCCCTCAGCCTCGGGCCAGGATTAGAGACACACACAGAGAGGGAGAGAGAGAGAGAGAGAGAGAGAGAGAGAGAGAGAGAGAAATAGATGGATAGAAAGAGAGCAAGGGCGAGAGAGCGTCTGGCTACCCAAAGCCAGCAGTAATGCAAAATCATTTTCATATTAACCTCGCCTCCCCAGCCTCGGCCCGACAGTGGACAGGCCTACGCTCAAATTATCCTCAATAATGGAGCGAAGTCCAGGCGAGGGGACGGACCCTAACCTTCACCATCTGTTAGGTTCAAAACTGCACAAGCCACAGCCACTGCCCCGCCTGTCTCCTGCCTCCGCCTGACCTTTTAGGGACAGACCCTGACCATATTATGAGCAAATCAGACTTCTGAATATTAAACACGCATACACATTATATAGACCATAATTTATCCATTTACATATATGATCTATTTATTTCATTTAAATGTACACTATAAAAATCAATACAGTATACACATATCTGTTTATTTACTGTTTTAACTATTTGTTCCTGGTTAATTCACCTATTTAAAATAGCAAATAAAATATTGTTAATTGTACATATTAAGCATGTAGAGATTCATTGTTGTATTACTTATTACTGACTTCCTTTTCTTATTTTGTCTAATGAGTTATTTTAACCACTATGTGGTTTAATAGATTCAGTATGTCTAGTATGTGTCATGTTTTATACTCCTTTTTTTGATGTAAGTGTTTACAGGTTTGAATTGTTTACTAGGTTTTACTATGTTTAATACGTCTGGCATAATTTTTGTCTTTGTTTTGTGTTTGTGTATGTTTAAGTTTTATTTATTGTCCTTTTTTTTAAACACATTCTCTTTTGACAGGTTAGGTATGTCCAGTATTTTTTTTTTTTTTTAACTCATTGTGTTTTAACAGGTTCAGCATGGCAATTTTTTTTTTCAGCTCTGAAGGACACTCTTGAGGCTCCTCTCTCTCTCTCTCTCTCTTTCTCTCTTTCTCTCTCTCTCTCTCTGGCTCTCTCTCTCTCTCTCTCTCTCTCTCTCTCTCTCCTTCACTCTCTCTTTCTTTTACGAGTGATCTTCCCAGACCTGACGGCTCTGAAATAACTTTTAATAAGTCTGATAAATAATAGATGGAGTGTATGCTAAAACCAAGCTACGAGGTACAGGAGGTACAGGGCCCAGGGAAACAGACAGCACTCTAGTGCCTAAAGAGCATGCATCAGTCTCTCTCTCTCTCTCTCTCTCTCTCTCTCTCTCTCTCTCTCTCTCTCACTCACACACACACACACACACACACACTCCAGACAGTGTGCATGTAGGTCAGGGGTTGTGGACTTGACCTTGGCAGCCCCAGGAGAGTGCTGTATTTTTTACATTTATTTTTCATAGCGGATTATTCAGAAGGCTAGGCCTCGTCCTTCATTACCCTTCACCACACACACACACAGACACAGACACACACACACACACACACACACACACACACACACACACACACACACACACACACACACACATATGTCCACTCATGCACTCTGCAACATCTAGACATTGGCACTCAATGCTGTTTACACCTTTAAAATTCCAGAATCAATATCACACAATGACATCTGGATCTGTTTTCAACTTCCTAATGATATCTTTGTTAATGAAGTCTTTAACAAAAAATATGTATATATTTATTTAGTTATTTATTTATTTATTTGATGTATTTCTTTTTTCAAATGAGCAATGGAAGGGAAGACATTTAACAAACTATCATGTGGTATAAAATTTTATAAAACTGAATGCAATTTGTATATTTTTCTTCTTTTTATGTTCAACAGAACTGAGGATGAAACAAACAAACAAACAAATGTATCAGTAAATAGTGTTAGGTGTTATTTAATTAGATTGGGTCTAATGACACATTTTTAATTCTTTACAAACATATGAAATGTATAAAAATGTCCATGTAAAAATGGCAAAACATTTTGGCCTTAGAGACAGTTTGTATTTTCTTTTTATCTCCAGCTGGATTCGCTGCATAGCAAGTAAATAAACAAATAAATTATAAAAATAAATTAAGTTTTATGTGCTTTATTTGTTCTGATTATTTGTTTGGCTTTGTTTTATTGCATTCAGAAGGGAAAATATTTAAAACCAGTCAACTTCTATTATGCATAATCTAATCATTTTTTGTACAAAAAATGCCAAATAAAATTAAATAATAAAAAAACTATTAAATACATTTTAAGTTAATAATAGATGATTGTTTAATAATGTAATCTATTATTATTATTATTATTATTATTATTATTATTATTATTATAATTATTATTATATTATTATTATTATTATTTCCCAGTTTTTCTCTGACCCACTGGTATCAGGAGGAGGTGAGAGATGTGGTCTCGGCCCAGACAACAAAGCGGCTTTTTTGGATCCGAACGTGGGCGTGTCGCGACGATACCCAAAGGGGGCGTGGCAACAAATATGACGCGCATTTATTAAGCATGCCACATATGAGCCGCCTTTTTATCTCTCCCTGCTTTTCCACTACAGATTAAAAGGTGATGTGATTATGGTGTAACAGAATAAATAATAAATAATAATAATAATAAATAAATAAATAAATAAATAAATCCTTTCTACTCCACTAACACCATATGCAAGCTGGCAATTTTCTTTTTCATTTTTTTTTTTTTTTCTTATTTGACCGTCTCTACATAAAAAGTTTATACACACCCTATATATTTACAATGAAAACTAATCAAAACTTAGTGAATAAACATAATAACCAGTAAATAATTATTAACAATAAATCAATCTGTTCTCTAAGACTGTTTCCTTCTATTTTACATGATTCTATTTATTTGTTTATTTTTACATAGACGTATGATTATTTACAGAAATGAATACAAAAAATGCATCATTGTTAAATAATATTTTTGATATTTATTTGATGCTGATGCTGCGCTCTCTTGTTCTCTCTCTCTCTCTCTCTCTCTCTCTCTCTCTCTCTCTCTGTTGTTGGTGAATTGTGCTTACATTAGCTCTGTTTCGTGCCATATTTCCTGAATGAACCCGGGTCATTTATTTATCTCGGGTCAGGTTAATAAAGTGGAGAGAGAGAGAGAGAGAGAGAGAGAGAGAGAGAGAGAGAGAAGAGAGAGAGAGAGGCAGGGTGCTAATAGGTTCGCGTGCTGTGTGTTTGGGTGCTGAACTTCCTGCATGAGCCTCATTTGAATGTGAATAGTGTTTAGCAATGAGAGCAGCTTGTAATGAGCGGCTGCTCTGAATAACAACAAACCCACAGCTAAACCTAAAGCCCTCCTCATAAAGCCTTTCAATTAGGAGCTCATAATTACAACACTAACCCCTCGGAACCAATTAGGACCAATTAGCCTTTATCCGTGCTTAATTGCCTGGATTCATTTCCCACCGGCTGTGTGTGTGTTTGTGTGTTTGTGTGTGTGTGTGTGTGTGTGTGTGTGTGTGTGTGTAGGAACGCGCACAGCACATTTAACACAAACTACAGTTCACAACAACACAAATCTATACTTGATTTAACACCGAGCATTGGTTTAAAGAAAGAAAGAAAGACTTCAACTCATAACAGTAATCATCAATACGTTTTTTTCTTTTTAAATTAATACATGATTACAATTGTATTGCTACTACTTGCATTTGATCGAAATCAGAAGCCAATACTCAATACTACTACTACTACTAATAATAATAAAACATTCATAAAAATGCAAAATTAATTGCGCATATTTGCTGTTTTAAACGAATTAGACAATTGTTCATATAAATAAACTGCTACTTGTACTAAAATCTTAATGCAAAATTAAATTACATTGCTATTCCTGAATCTTACTATAAAGTCTAGAAACAAAAATTTAACACATGACTATATATACAGATTTCTCATCCTGATTTGACGCCATTTGCTCCATGCTTTTTATCCCCCCCCCTCATCCCCCCCATCATCCCAACAACCAAATAATATTTCAGATTTTCAAACCGAAAATCAGAAAGATCACGGAGAAGAGAAAAAACAGCACCTGCTCCTCACTCATCTCTCAGCTCATCAACAGCTTTGAGAGGTTATTTCGTGATCTGCAGTATGGAGAATAAGATCTGCTTTGTGCTGCAGATTTCTCACGGTTCTCTTTCCTTATGGATTTATAAATCATTCCATAAAACGCGAGCGTCGCGCGCCGCACTGCACACATCTGTTTGGCACAAAATGGCGTCGAGCTCGTGGCCTTTATTCCCATTCCGAATTTAAACACCGAGGATGATGAGGATGAACTCTTATAGCTCTTTGTAAAAGGATACACACACACACACACACACACACACACACACACACACACACACACACACACGACTGATCAATTAATATTTGTGCAACTGAATCCTTTGGATATGTGAAATGAGTGATCATTTGGGAGTTGATTTGTAGCTCACTCAATACTTCAAGGACATGAAGGACAAAGCAAGAAGAAGGAAGAGATCCGACGTTCTATTTATACACCTGCAGAATTACTGCATCTCCCCTAAAGATTTCCGACTCCTCATCCGATATTTAATAGATTATTATTCCTATTCATTTTTCTATTTCATAACCCTAAATTCTGTTCATTAGAAATATCATAATGTGTAGATTTTATGGGAGGAAATGTATTCATTAAAACAATAAAAAGGAAAGCAACCAACAGGTTGAATCTCCTCTTGATTGTAATAAATTCATTATTTTAAAATAGAACATTTCTCAAATATAATAACGGAATTAAAAACCGTGCATTTATCCTTAAACCAATAAATCCAAATTATTCCCTTATTTTGTGACGCAAACGTGACATTTAATTGGATATAAACTCTGACGTTTGGTAACTCGGGTATGATGAACTAATTAACAGACTACAACAATAAATCTTTAATATCTAATTATTTTTTTTAATTATTTATTATCTTATTTCTTCGATCGGAAATAACTGCACACGGTTTTTTACCGTTTAGATTTGTTTAACTTTGACTCAGGCATAATTTCATAATTAATAACAAAATGCTAAAACAACGCAAAAAGATTCCTAATTCGAGCAGCAAATACGTAAAAGAAAAAAAATAATCAGTCGAGTAAAATGAAAAAGAAAAGATTAAAAGTCGTATATTTAATTATTTGTTAAATAAAAACACCTCACACGTGTGATTACATAAAAAAGCTGATTTCTTTCGAATTTTTAAAAACAAAATATTACATTTCCTGTTCCCCCTCATATTGTCATTCATCTTAATAACAAAAATGCACCTGCACAATTAATTAACAAAAAGAATCCCCAGTCAGACGTTCAGATTCGGCATTATAGCTCTAATTACGAAGAAATTGTTTTACATTTATATTTAAGCCTCAGCAAACTAAATACAAACGAAATTATTTAGTAATATTTGTGTTAAATTTAAATCCACTTTTATTGCAGTGGGGAAAATGCAAATCATCTGCACGTGTTGTCAAATCAGAATTAAAATGCGTAATGTTTACAAATGCGTTTAAATATGTTATTTTATGTTATTTATTATGCCGATTAATAAAACGTGTGTATGTGTACCTGAAATGGAGGCTTTAAAACTTTCCATAAACTCGTGTATAGATAGATAAACAGACAGACAGACAGA